>NC_057947.1:30731652-30995922 GCF_018555375.3 Anguilla rostrata | reverse complement strand
GCTGGTTCTCCACCCCCCCAAATCAGGACTGATTCCATCTGGGACACCAGGTGGGTTTAAATCTCTGGCCAGTCATTGGCATTAATTAATCAAATAATCAGATAGAAAAGAAAACGGGCAGTACTAATGACCTTGATGGCCAGATTTGCATATCCCTGGCCTAAATGGTAAATGGACTGCATTTATATAGCGCTTTTATCCAAACGTTTTACTTGAGTCTCATTCACCCCACCTCAACTCACCACCGGGTAAAAAGGCTGCCATGCAAGGCCTAAGCCCTGAACTCTGACCACATTGGGTACCTCGTACCCTTGTGTTCTGTAGTTGTTCCGATGACTTTCGGCACGCACTTATTGTACGTCGCTTTGGATAAAAAAGCGTCTGCCAAATAAATGCAATGCAATGTAACGAGTATCACTGATCTTCCAGATTGCAGGGTGTCTGTGATGCAGGGTCTTTCAGGGGGCGACTGCAGTTCGTCCCATTCCGCCGGCCGTCTCTTTAAACTGCATCTCCGGTTCCATCGACCCGCACCCCCTCCGTGCCCGTCTTGTCCCCGGGCTTTCCCTTTCTGCCAGGGGGGCCCCTCGCGAATGTAAAGCCTGGTCGATTACCTCACCGCAGAGCTCTTAGCCGTTAGCGCTGTCTGTTGGTTTGGGAAAGGCCAAGCAGAGCTCTTAGCTGTTAGCGCTGTGTCCGTTGGCAAGCAGAGATGAATGCAGCTGGGCTGTGCTTGAGCGAGTCACGCGGTCGAACCGCTGGCATTAATAAATCAGGCCCGTATTACGAGTGTGTTTTCAGCATTCGCAGAGTCTGGGGAATATCAATCTGTGATCTAGCCTAGGTGCTGGAGCCCCTCTGCCGTGAACACTGCACAGAAGCCCTTCATGAATATTTACGATTAACAGGCTCTGGCACGGTGAGCCGACGGAGGGGATTTTTTAATTTTTTGCCACATGAATGCAGAAAAAGGAAGAGATTAATGGCTCACAGGGTTTAAACTCTGACCAGCGGCCGAGCGGCCTGGCCTCAGGAAGCAAGTGTTTCTGCAAACGGCAGTTCTCCGTGACAGACAAAAGCCCGAGCACTTGGAACAACATTCATTAATATACTGTACGTCAGCATTTTGTAAGACTTGGTTCTGCGAAAATAATTGGGGGCACCGAAACTGTAGAACACATTGTAGCCGGTGTGCTGGAATCAATGGACACAGTGCACTTTGCCCTTATACCAGTCCCCCACCTCACCAGTTCTTTAAGTACACTCCAAAAGGGCACAGTACGTGGTGAAATAACAGCAGAAAGGGGTCATCGGGGTCATTGTGAAATTCGCGGTGGGCCCAAGAGAGGAGAGATCAGAACATTGCCTGCCACAGCTGCAGGGTGCAGAGTGCATCCTAAAGATTTCACCGCGGCTCGAGCGCGGGAGGGAACCAGTGTAGTGTGCAGAGCTGTCAGACAAACTGAAACTAAAGTAATTGGTTGGAAGAAAAACCGGCACGCGGACCGGCCCTCCAGGACCGGAGTCGGGCTCCCCCTGCCCCAGCGCTCCTGTCCTTAGCTGCGGCCGCTAACTCAGTAACCGCAGCCATCTTTCTTACAGGGAGGAAATGGAGCATTTGTCACTTAATTGAAACGGCAGAGCAGGTTAAAGCGATTAAGTCTCTTTCCTTAATTACGTTCGTTTTTCAGGATGGGGGGGGGAATGAGTGTGCCTGCAGACGCCGGCGTTGCCAAACGGTTCTCTGTATCGCCCACGACATTCAGCATGACATAGGAGAGTAGGCCTCCGTTACTGAATTCTGTTGTTTGTGCTTCCCTCAGATTTATTTATTTCTTTTTTTTATCTCGAAGTCCCCTAAAATAAACTTGCGGCTAATTATCCTAACTACACTGAATTGGGTAACATTTAATCTTTGTCTGGCGCCTACTGCGAACTGAAATCCAGCGACTTTAACACAGATGTGCTTTGGCATGTGAATTCTAAAATATGTTTTTTTTATTTATTTTTTTTATTTGAATCCTTACACATACCCGATTTGGTAGCTCCTGCCTTTGTCGGTTAGTGTACAGTTTTCTACCGAACCCTCTCTCAGAACACCCTCAGTGTTGATGTGCACTGTTTTCAGTTATGTTACAGAACTTCACCGGGTTTCGGAAAACTGGTTTCTGTATTTAAATGAGCGCACAGACTCCTCGGCAGAAGAACGTCCAGCCTTGAGGTTAGAGCTCGGCTCTCAGTACAGGAGGCTGTGTGAGGATGAGGAACTCAGGGTTGTGGTTGACCGAGGAGAACGACAGACGTTTGTAACCTTCTGTACGTGTGCCTTGGAGGTACTCGCGCTCCTGTTCGGAGGCTACCGAAATCATCATCGGACTAAAGGCATGGGCTCGCCCGGGCCCTCACACAGAGCCTGCGGGGAATGCCTTGCTCATTTAAGCCCAGGTCACTCTCTCTAATGCAGGAATAACACTCCAAAACCTTTCAGGGAGCCGCGTGGTGCCGTCAGCAGTCAGGAAGGGTTTCAGATACGGGGATTTCATTATAGATAAGCAAACTGCAATATCGACTGTCCTCTAATGGACGGTCCGTATCAGCATAACTGCATGGTGCAGGTGAGCTTCAGAAGTGACTGCACTGCTGACTGCTGGTTGTTGTAAGGAGGCCTGTAGCCAAGGTACAGTTGACTTTTTAACAGCGAGCAGCTGGAGTTTTGGTGTGAAAGTCCAACTCGTGGCAGACACCTCAGTTAATCATCTCTGAGTGCGCGTGTGAGTGTGCGTGTGAGCATGCATGTGAGTGTGTGAGAGTGAGTGTGCGAGTGAATGAGTGTGCGAATGAGTGAGTGTGTGTGTGTATGAGTGAGTGTGTGTGTGTATGTGAGTGAGTGTGTGCACATGAGCGTGTGTGTGAGTGAGTGTGTGTGCATGTGAGCAAGTGAGTGAGTGTGCGAGTGTGTGTGTGAGGGAGTATGTATGTGAGTGAGCTTGCGAGTGAGTGAGTGTGAGCGAGCGTCTTCGCTCTTAGTGTCTGGGGTGGCTGGATCACAGAAAAGTGTCCGTTTAAATTATCCGATGCGTTTCTCTTGCTTTAAGGCATTTCCTTTATATGTGAGGTGGCGGTAGAGCTTCCCTGCCTTTATTAAATCTACATTCATACACTTCAGATATCAAAACATCCCAGCTGTGCGATTCGGTATCAGGCCGTGGCCTAGTTGCGCAAGCTGTGTAATGTACAGCCGCTGATTACTTATTAAATGCACAGAATGGCGGGCTGAGGGGTTTAACCTAATTCCACAGTCGCGTCTTGCGCAGTACTGCAAACACAAGGGGATTTTATCAGTTCGTTTGCCCTTTTTTTTTTTCTTTTTTTTTAACGGCGGCACCATTCGTTTCTTTATCGGAGACGCTGACTGGCAGACCGGCTGCGGGGTCAGGCCTCAGAGTGTCCCCCTGTTGGGCCGCTGGCGATGGGGGAGTCCGATAAAGAAGCCCAGATTTACAGCAGTGAGGGATGCGGTGCCGGGCCTGCATACAGATACTGTACTCGGGGGCAAAGGCTTCTCTGCCGCCACCGTGTTTTAACCACAAGTGAGGGCTTCTTGAGCTGACAGTTCACGAACGCTTTTTGTCTTTTATTTGACTGCAGCTGCAGTTTTCGTTTTTTTTACAGTTTTTGCGTGTGATTTTGCACGTGTGTGTGTGTGTGTGTGTGTGTTGGTGTGTACGTGTGCTTACTTATGTGTATGCGCGCATGTGTGTTGGCGTGTGCGCGCGCGTGTGTGTGTGCGTTTGTGCATGCGTTTGTGCACATGTGTGTGCATGTTTGTGTGTGTATATGCGTATGTGTGCATGTGTGTTTGCGTGTGTGTGTGCTTGTGTGCGTGCATTAGTGTAGGTATAGCTCTCTTTTTCATGGATGAAGAGAGTCTCCTGTGTGGGTACTTTTAACCCCAGTATCATTTAGTCAGTGTGACCATTACTCTGCAGGACCCACGCACAGAGCTCAAAGCATGGATTCATCTGTCTAGTGGTCTGTTATGATTGCAGAGCCCTGGAACATCTCTCTTCATACCCCTCTGAACTGGGGAGATGCGCGATCCGTCAGCGTGCGAACAGGACGGGGTGCAAGAACAGGGTCGGCCCTCCCTCTGTCTCAGGGAGTTCCCAAATGCTAGTCTGAAGGCTGCAGAGCTTTTAGGCTTTTCACAGTGCCGGCGTCTTACATTAAGGGGATCAATAGCACAAGAACATTTTCCCACTTGATTCAATGACCAATAAGAACATGGAACCCTCCCCCTCCCCCAGTCTCCCCCTTCCCCAGTGAATTTGTGTATTGATTGGCCAGACTCTCAGAGGGGGGGGGGGGGGGTTGGTCTAACATCTCTGCTGTGTCTGGACGGGCGGTGTTGTGATTGTTTACTGTAAATCATCATGTCTCCTGGGAGGCGGGGTCGGGAGTAAGGGGCGGGGTTAAAAGCAGTTAGGTCCGTGTTTTCCGGCACATCTGCTGACGCCCTGTCTGGGCTTTCAGGAGGTGAAAGCCGGCTGAAGAGTGGTGGACAGGTCAGTATCCAGGGCCTGCTCGGTCCCGCTCGCGCTCAGCGGCAAGTTCGAGAAACGGCGAGGCGTCAGGAAGAGATTCACTGGCTTCTGCTTTCAGCGCGGTGGTGGGAGACAAACAGGAAATGGGACATAAATTCTGCACGGGGAAAAACAGAAGCACAGGTCCCCACTGCAGGCAAAGGGGCCGCTGCCTGGCCTTTCCAATTAAACTCATTTGATGATGCAGCGGCCAAGATTCCTGTAAATCTCGTGTGGCAGTATTTTACTGAACTTTCAAGTGCACGCCAGCAGCCTTCAGTGAACAGTAATTACACATCAGAGTGACATGCACAATATCAAAGTGAAATCTGCTCTGTCAGGGTAATCTGTACCATATCAGAGTCACAAGTTCTATGTCGGTGAAATCTGGTCTGTCAGCGTAATATGTGCTATGGCCGAGAGAAGTGTGGTTCATCAGAGAAACGCGTGCTGCAGCAGTATGAAACCTGCTCTGTCAGAATGTAAAAACGCGCGATATCTGTTTTAACACGGCTAACGGTATGAGATCAGGGCATCACGTCCACGCAGGAGTGATGTCACTACAGCAGCCTCAGACGGCATTCAGCGATTGGTCCGTATGGACTGAGGGGACTCGTACATGAGCAGACAGGAAGTCGCCGAACAGGGCGGTGTAAATCAAGCTGAGCTTAGCGATGCGTGGCGTAGATAGAGAGGGCGGGGGTGGGCGGATGGGGGACGGGGGTGCAGGAAACGGCGTTGACTGAAAAACGGAGTGTTATTTTTACCATTTTAAAAAATATTTTTGATTTAAAGCAAAAATCAGGCCTCGATGTGGAAGGTCAGTCCGGGGGGTGGGGCTCATCTGCTGCCTGGACGTTCTGTTGCCAAAACGGTGTCAGATTATATGGAAGTGCCACTCTAGCGTGAAGCTAATGCCTCGCTAATGAGCGGGGGGGGGTTAGAGGGGTGGGGGGCAGGGCGGGAGGGAGGGAGGGAGGGAGCACGCTGCAGTCTCTACGCTACAAATTTCACAAGGCCCCCAGACCTGACGTGCTCAAAGAGCCCCCCACCAGTACCCCCCCCTCCCCTGCTGAACACCCCTCCATGTTCTGAGGGGCCCTGCAGTTCACCTCTGGTTCAGGACATGCACACAAATTCACTTCAGACATTGAAAAATGTTCACAGTGCTCTGTAAGCCTGTTTTTTTCTTTTCCAATGAATGAACTGAATTTCAAATACATTTTCAGAAATAAGCCTGGGTGGTCCGTACTGTTTCTATTCTCACTGCATTCTGTGGTGTGTATACATATGAATGTCCATCGAAACGTTGGCTGAACGTTGCAGAAGTGTTGCAGTGACGCATTGTTTGTACACGTACTTTGCTGCTGTTTCCACCCCAGATGACTCAGTTCAGTTTTTATTTGGGAAGCACTTTTTTTTTTACACAGAGACTTACGGTAACAAGGATGCTTTACAGAGGAAACGGAACGGAAACTGGGCAAAGAACCAGGCCTGTGTCCCCAAAAGCAAATAATAAAAGGTTAAAAAACAAAACTCGCTGGGAAGAAAAACACTAACAACCAAAAAACTCCCCATGGGAAGACTCGAGGGAAAAGAAACAGAATCAGAACGAATCAGAATCGGTTATTGCAAGGTAACAAAGGAATTTGTTGTCGGTCTACATGACAAAAGATAATGAGATGAGGGAGAACTCCTGGCACCGTGTAAGTCTGATTTAAATGAATGGTGACCAGGTCTTGACTAAACGCCAAACGGTAGAACTGCGTGGCGTGTAAAGGGTCACCAGACGAGTGTGGACAGTGGGTAGGACTGCGTTGTAACGAGGTTTAGATTCGAATCGGTAGACCTAGTGTCCTTGACAAGTTTAACCATGCCGTATTACCAGCTATAAAGACAATGTAAGTGTAAGTAAAGTTGTGTAAGTCGCTTTGATAGGCGTGCTAAATGCGTATGTAAGTATGTAGTATGTAACACCAGTGAAAATGCTGAGGGGCGAGTGACTTTGGGGAAAACCACTAGCCACGGTGGCCGGAGAGCCAAAAAGTCAAGTCGAGCCCTGAAGGTGACAGAAATGTAAGGGGAACAATCACACGGGCAGGCTACAGTCTGAGGCATTAGACTAGCTGGTTAGAAAATGTCCAAAGCAAAGACGTGTAATCAATTGACAGGTATGGAAATTAATCCCTTTCCCTAAGCCCTTATTTACGCTGAGTTCTCACGTAAAGGTGTTCGTGCGGCGAATTGCTGTCTGCGTTCACATTCTCAGCAGATCAGCGTTTTGTTGCCAATTTCGGCGACCTTGCCGGTGACATTGTGTGACAAGATTCATCCATTTCCCCCCCCTTTCTTAATTATTGCTGTGGAACCAGGCTGTCTGACCACATTACATTTCGTCACACTCGTTTAATAGACACCCCGGTCCAGAGTGACTTACAATATAGGAAGGGCGTTCGTCAGCTGATTAAAATGGACGAACGAGCGCCAGACCTGGCCAGCAACGTTCCCAGAACGGAGAGCGTGTAATCAAAAGAACGCAGCCTGTGTTAGTCGCTCCGGATAAGAGATCGGAGTCTGTGATTCGGCCCTCTCTGAGCACTTACGGGAAGTTCGTTCCGCCGCTTTGTTCATTGTGCCGCTGTGTACACACATGGATAAGCAACCGCGTGGGGAGGGGAGGGGGGGAGGGCCAGTCGCCTCCATGTTACAGAGAGCAGAGCGGTCTGGCCGCGGTGTAGGGTTCAAAGATTGATTTAGAGGTACGGAGGAGCTGTTCCATTTGCTGTCGCGTCGGCTGGCACTAAGGTTTTAACCTTGATGCTGTTGACCTTGCTGTGAGTTGGAACAGGTTTCCAGGGGTGTGGCATGAGCATGCTTGGGGAGATTGAAGGCCGGTCGAGTGGCTGTGTTCTGTATTGGCTGCAGGGGTTCAGTGGCACAGGCAGGGAAATGGGTGAGAATAGAGACGGCGGGTGAGAATAGAGACAATGGGTGAGAATAGAGACGGCGGGTGAGAATGAGAGGGTAGAAGAGAGTGGGTGAGAATAGAGATGGGGGTGAGGTGAGTGAGAATAGAGAGAATAGACAGGTGAGAATAGAATGAGAAATTTGGTGCGGGTGAGAATAGAGATGGGTGAGAATAGAGACGGCGGGTGAGAATAGAGATGGCGGGTGAGAATAGAGACGGCGGGTGAGAATAGAGACGGCGGGTGAGAATAGAGATGGCGGGTGGGACGGGAACTGCACTAGACTGGGAGTCAGAGCCACTGGAAAGCTTTGTCTGCATTGCCTCCTTACTGAGGCAAGAGAGAACAAACCATCAAACTGGCCCTGTTCCCCACCTGCCGTTGGCCTGGTTACAGGCGGGAAAGGGGCAGGGCTGGGAAAATCCCAGCAGCTGATGTAATGCCATTCAGGATTAGGGAGAGAAGCCTCCCAGTATTCCCTAATGTCACACTTGTTGTTTATCGAGAATTATTATTAACATCTGTCTAGCGCAAGATTTGAACTCTTAGTCTCTGTAAGAATACACAGTCTTTGTTGTGATAGGTACTGATGATTCTACGGTAAATTCTATTGGCTAAATAGCTGCACGTTTATAAAATGACCTTGGGCGCAGGGAAAATTTGGTCTGGATACATCTAAATTAGTGATTCTCAGTGGAATATGCGAGTAAACCCTGTAAGAATGACAGCCCTGCAGCCCAGGAGAGATTGTGGCCTGGATGTGGCTTGTTCTGGTCTGTGTAAATTTGCTTCAAGGCGAAAGTATGCTTTCTCCACATTTATTATTCAGGAAAAGAACTGTAAACAAAGTTAAAAGGCCAGAGATAAGCAGGACTCTGGCTCTGGACTATGGTGACAGTCATTTGATTCTGTCTATGCATTATTTAAGAGCAGACTTAACTTTTTGCAAAAAAAGATTCTCAAATCCTTTACTCCAGACTCATGCAAAACCAGTGAGTCATACCAAGTGTAAGGGTTGCTTGTATATTTTTGTAGCTATGTTTTGAAGGTGTTGTGTTGTGAAGTTGTGTTATTCTTGTGCGAATAGCTCTTGAAACGTTTTCAGTGACGGTAGTGCTGTGTTGTGTGATTTTTCTACGAAAAAGTCAATTTGGCTGGAAAAACGTGAAGTAGATGCACATCTGTGCAGTCCAGATGGGCATTACTTCATCTAGCGATTGCTTCTGGGAACAAAAGGAATAGGTCCAAAAATGTTTTTTTTTTCTTTTCCCTTTTCAAAAAACCCCAAATTTTTAATCAGTTTTTCTCTCCTCTAAATTTGGAATATCTAGCAATTTATTTTATACAGTCCGATGTGACAAAGCAAGCAAACTAATTGAGCCACCAGGGGAGTTCCTCTAGGGCAAGTGGTCCTCAGCCCTTTTTCTGGAGAACCATGGGGTTGCTGGCTTTTGTTGCCGCTCAGCACTGAGAGTAGCAACAGCAATGGTGCGTTTTAAGTAGCCGAGTACCCAGCTGACTCAAAGTCACCTGGTTTCCTTTGTCTTTGTCTCGGGGCAACATAGCTCAGGAGGTAAGACCGATTGTCTGGCAGGGAGGGTTGCCGGTTCAAACCCCGCCCTGGGCATGTCGAAGTGTCCTTGAGCAAGACACCTAACCCCTAACTGCTCTGGCGAATGAGAGGCATCAATTGTAAAGCGCTTTGGATAAAAGCGCTATATAAATGCAGTCCATTTGTCTGACTTGGTAGCTGATCTTAAGGCAAAGCAAAAAAAACCAGGGGACCCCTGTGGCCCTCCAGGATCAGATTTGAGGTTGACCGCTGAGGTTAGGTGAAATGAGGACAATCCGGCCCGACGCGTTACCCTCTCTCCCTCCCTCCCTCCCTGGCGCAAGCTGTGCCCAAAAAAATGCTGCCCGCATCCGCATTCAGGTTCAGTTACCGAGGGATTCCACACTGGAGCCTGGAGCCGGCGGCTTACATTGACAGCGAGGAAGAGAGTCGTCTTATCTTTGTCAGATTGACAGATGAAGGGAATGAAAGTTAACAAATTAAAAGGTCCACACATTTCCCGAGGGCTCCTCTTTTTAACAGTTGTTTACACTCAGTTGCTAATGGCTAGAATTATGGAACTTAATTTTGACAGGTCTCTGGAAGGCGTGTTCTTCCAAAGGGAGTCTAGCTTTCAGGAGCACCTGCTAAAACATTGTGTCATTTCCATTTTATTTGTTTTCTTTTATTTTCAGCAACTCTACGCGCGCCGCACGCGTGCGACGCCGCAGGAACTTTTTCACTCGCCAGCCATACAATTAAAGACTGGTAGTGAAAGGATGTTCATTAAAAATACTCTACGCGCGCCGCACACAGGCGATGCCACAGGTACTCTACGCGCGCCGCACGCATGCGACGCCGCAGGAACTCTACGCGCGCCGCACGCGTGCGACGCCGTAGGAACTCTACGCGCGCCGCATGCGTTCGGCGCCGCAGGAACTTTTTCACTTGCCAGCCATACAACTGATGTACATCCAGAGGCATCTAGCTGACTGAATCCAAATAGTAAATACTCGAATCCAGACTCAGCCATAGCATAGATGGCAATTCAATTAAATACTGGTAGTGAAAGGATGTTCAGTAAAAGCAAGGGACTATTATTCTATAATACCATGTGCAAGTACACAGACACTGGAGCAAACTCAACGTTACATCTCGAGGCTTGAGCAGTTTATCGGACGGTTCCGCAATATAAGGAGTCTAGGACCGAAGCAGAAGCACTACCAGGCTAACACGAAACGGACGAGGTACGAGACTTAATATTCGGAAAACGACAAATGCACGATAGTATACTCCACAATAAGAAACGAGAAAGCCATAATCGAGAAGTTAGGAAATCGAAAGACCGTCTGTGCTAAACCAGTCTAACCTGGCAGAACGCTGTAGTGCTACTCAGTTAGCGAACTGAACAGGGCTATCAAAAAAAACCATACCAGTTAACAGAGTCTCTCCTTTTCCCAGCCCAATCGGCCCAGCTGGACGACACAGCTGATACAAATCCGGAGTGATACCAATTAGTGGCGCTATCATTTAACTCTTAACTATTGTAGGCTTTCCCGATCCTACCTAACTAAACAGAAAAAAACTCTAACTCAATAAACTAGTCTTCGGTGGTTTTCTGCGCTCGGGGCGACTTTGAACGCTGAACTCGTGAGCACTGTCAGCAGACCACTTAACTAGTCGACCTCAGTGCCCCGAAGCGTACCCCCACTCATATTAACCACCAAAAACAAAAAAGGCAAAACAATAAAGTGACAAGTCCCTTGGACCCGCCCGGCGGCTAAGCTAACCGGGCTAAGAACAGAAAATGTAAACTAGTCTAAAGGGTAAAATCCCGGACGAGCCCCCATTTATGTTACGGTTGCTCTCAAGCCCCCGCAAACATAAGCGATGCCGACATCAAGGTTTCCCAAAATAACCAATAACTTTATTTAAATACATATAAGGAATACTAAAATAGCGGCAACACACCAGATAAAATCAAGACCCGGCCGTGGTCGAGATGTAAGGAGAAAAAACTCCCATCTCCTGAGAAGCCGACTCCAGGCTTCTTAAAAGGGCACGGCCACAGGTGCTCACAATTAACGTTAACAAGACACACGCGTGTCCAAACGGCCAGCGCCCCCACCTGAGGTGGAGGGACGTAACACGAGGCATAAAGCATCAAAGCACACGGGAAGATTAATTTTCGAGGGGGGTGAGAAACAGCATGTTTTGGGGGGGGGGGGCATGTTGGGGCTGTGTATGTATTGTGTGTGGGGGGGGGGGGTATTGTGGTAGAGGGTCTTGGGGTTGTAAGGGGAATGTTGGGGTTAGGGGCTTGTTGTGATTGAGGATGTTGTGGCTTTGGGAGGGGTGGTTATTGCAGTAGAGGATGTTGGGTTTGTAAGGGGTGCAGTGTATAGTTATGTGTGTGTGTGTGTATGTGTTAGTGTTAATCAGTTTAACCACCAGGGTCCAGGTTGAACTATGCGGTTGTTCCCTGTACTTGGACCGGTACTTCTCTCTAGGGGTTTCGTCATACTTGTTCCTGGTTATGGTTATACACTTTGTTGTACGTCGCTTGGATAAGAGCGTGCCAATGCCTGTAATAGTAAGTAAGTATAGGGTGCTGTCGAAGGCTGTTTGAGGAGGATGTGTGATTCGTGTGTGGGGGTGTCGCGGTTGGAGGAGGGTGTCGAGGCTACAGGCTGAAGGAGACGTTAGCTTTGGAGACGCCGCCTGGACGGATATTCTGAGGCAATTTCCCGAGGCGCTGATGTGTGACGATGACAGGAAGTGTGTGTGTGGTGCAACGCTTCAAAGGTCCAATGAGATGTGTGGAGAGACGAACGCTTAGATGGATATAGAGAACGAGAGAGAGAAAGAAGAAGAGAGAGAGAATAAGTGAGAGACAGCTGGGTGGTAATGAGATGGCACTGGTGCAGATGTAAGGGTTGTGGGGGGTGGGGGGGGGGTTTACTGTCTCTGTGAAGTGACAGGAAGGTCATTTCACACAGACCAAGGACTATCCTCTATTTTACCGGGTTGATGGCGTTCACACTCCACACTGCCAATAACTCTGGTTATGGCTTTGTTCGCACTAACGTCAAACTAAATCCCAGATCTGGCTCTCGCAAACTTGCCGCCAAAACCATCCCCAGATTTAATTGGCTAAATAAATGTTCTCTCCCTCTCCACCTTCGCTAATGTGTGGTGAGCTTTCTGGCGTAAAATGGCTGCCGTGCATCACCCAGGTGGGTGCTACACATTGGTAGTGGGTGAGGTGAGTTCCCCTTCACTGTAAATCACTTTGAGCATTCGGAAAAGTGCTATATAAATGTAAGGATATTATGGTAAATGGTAAATGGACTGCATTTATATAGCGCTTTTATCCAAAGCGCTTTACAATTAATGCCTCTCATTCGCCAGAGCAGTTAGGGGTTAGGTGTCTTGCTCAAGGACACTTCGACATGCCTAGGGCGGGGTTTGAACCGGCAACCCTCCGACTGCCAGACAATCGGTCTTACCTCCTGAGCTATGTCGCCCCTATTATTATATTAATAATATTAAACTGGAACATCGCTGCAAATGTTACTTGCCGGTGCATCTTTTCTGCCTCTCGTTCACACTTGGACCCCGGAACAGTAAAGTTCCGGGACATTGCCGGGTGAAGCTGTTTGTGTGAAAAGGCGTTATGGAGGGACTGCTGGAACCCCTTTTTCCGGATGCCTTTCCCGTCTTACAGGGCCCTGATGGAGCCAACGAAATGCCCGCTGCAGCTGTGCATACATTATCTCATTTTGGATGGTCTTGTCTGTTAAGACATGCCATTGGGCTTATGTACCAGTACCATAGAGATTCAGGGATATTTAACAACGGCATTTACTCATCTGATCCTATTACCTGGTTCTGGTTCAGCAACGTGTCCAGTTCCTGCAAATATGCCGCACTACCCCTTGAATATCAAATAAACAATCTGTTGTTTCATATTTACTGGTATCAGTCTTGGAGGTTTTTTTTTTTGGTACTGCAGTAATTTTTTCTGGGTTTGTTTCGGACGAGCAGTGGTCCATTACTTAGTTTTTGTGGATTTGTTTTGGGGCGACAGAGATCTTAATTATGCTTCTTGATTTCGCTTGGGAGGAGCAGCGATCTGCTCGGTATTTTTGCGGATTTGTTTTTGAGCGGCAGAGATCTGTTCTGGCGTGGCTTGTTTGATGTACCCCCGATAGAGGCTCAAAGTGCCGTTGGGGATGCACATTAAAAGAGAATTTGGGAGCTTACCGGTTTCAGCCGGTTTCCCCTGCCTGTGTTTATCCCTGTCCCAGTGGGAGATTGTTCAGGACCCTGGATGATTCAAAGCCACCTGTAATCCCAGTTTGAGGCCTCCTACAGGCAACTGCTCTTCAGGCCGTTGAAGGGCCCATCTGGCCCCTAACATCCTTACTGGATCTTGTTGTGGCCTTTATCTGATTTGCTTCAGTATGTATCCATCTGTATTAATGGATTTTGTGTAAGCGGCTGTAACGAGCTGGATCTGGATTAGAGCCTGCTTAACACCTGAAAGATAATTTTTTTCGTATCAAAGCAGCTCTGTCAGAGTACTTAACTACACATTTAGAAATGTTTATTGTATGTACACTACAACACACACTGATCAAACTATGGATTGGAGTGTAGCTCTTTGTAGTTAATGTTCACTTGGTCCAGTGCGGTGTGTGTGTGATGTCCCGCAAACTATACGAGCACCACCAATCACTGACCGCTTCAGACCGGTGGGAAGATTATATGTGGAAAGGCCATTATTGATTATCCTACATTTCCACGCTCTGCGGCAGACTGATGCTCTTAAATAAATATTAAACATAATATGTATAAGTGAAAGGGCTCAACGAGGAGACTGTGTCTCGCATAAGGAAACCACAGAGGCCAGTGCATGGGCATACTTACTGACTATGACGTCATTTTCAAAGGAGAAGCCCTTGATGTGTACAGATAAAGAGGATGACTCCCACAGGGACTTGGGTTAATACAAGCCCTTCACCTCATCCTTCACCTGAGCAATTATGTCCTTGCTTGCCATACTTATACAGCTAGAAAAGAACTGAATTAAAAAATATCTACTACTACTACTAATAATAATAATAATAAGAAGAAGTAGAAGAAGAAGAAGAAGAAGAAGAAGAATTATAAGAATAATAATAGCAATGATAATAATTAGCTCATTTTTAAATCAAGTTATGTTCCATATTTTGTTTCATTTTTCCTCCCCGTTTGTGTTTTTACGCTCCCCCTCTCACTGCAGTGTCCTGTGTGAGTCTGCAGCAGCACCTTCACCTCTTTGCTCCCATTTTTCTGCCCAATTTGGAATGCTCAGTCACAGCTGTGGGTCCTTCCCTCCTGTGCGAGAATCTAGCAGAGGGCTTAGAGTGTTGATACTGCAGGGTGTGGCTCTGCTCAGCTCATTTACTTTGTTCCTCTGCATAATAGGACGTGCATAATGGATGTAAATTGGTGCATAATGGATGTATCACTGTGTATAATGGTTGCATCACTGTGTATAATGGATGCATCACTGTGTATAATGGATGCATCACTGTGTATAATGGATGTATCACTGTGTATAATGGATGCATCTCTGTGTGTAATGGATGTAGCTCTGTGTATAATGGATGCATCTCGGTGCAGTGTGTGCCCTCGGATGCATGCACGTGGCTAACTGCTGTGCGTACTGCAGGGCAGAAGGGTGCCTCTAATGCTGAGGTCATCCACCAAAGGGGGCGCTATTGAGCAACGAGGCTGGGTTATGCTCAGCCCAGTCAATGCCCCGACTTAATTCCCATTGAAAATCTGTGGTCTAGCCTGAGAACTGCTGACCACTGATGCTCTCTGCCTAACTTGGCAGAGTTGGAGCAAATTTGCATGGCGGAATCTAAATATGCAAAGCTCAGACAGACGTACTGGAGAACACTCTGAGCAGTAAATTCTGCCAGACATATCTACAAAGGATTGGCTCCTGGGAGTGAATACTTGTAAATGTATCCACTGTAAATCATAAATGAAAGCCTTTCTTTTTTTGCAAGTTGTTAAATAAAAAATATGTTTGCATCATGAATGTGTTGTTTATTGTGTTATGTTTATTGTGACGGGTAAGGTTGCCAGCTCCTGGCAAATTTATGATGTTTTTTTCCCCCTCAAACAAATGCCTATATTGTCGCTTTGTCTGCTGTATGACTGCTCTAATTTAATGGCCATGTTTTGCCCAGCTCGTTAATGGCTAGCTTTTAACAATCATGATAGCGATCAAAATAACACCATCGTGCAAAGTGGGGAGCACCGTCGAAGTGTCTTGTCGTGTATTTCTCCATTTGTTACACTGCCAAATACACAAATAAAAAATCTCCCGGGATTCCATTTTGTTGGCGAACCTAATTGGGGGGCGCGGGGGGCGCGCACATATTAGCTGAGCAACCTTAACATGTTCGTGCACATGGGCAAACATCGTCCAACAAGCGAATTTAAAGCAACGTCCGCGCGGTCGCAGAGTTTACAGATTTTTTTTTTAAACGTGGACATTAACTTTCTTGGTTTAGTAGGACAACAGAAACTGTAAGAATGAGGCACTATCTATCTTAAGCAAGGAGGGAATGTGAGGAAAAAATGAAAGGAAACGGGCGATTAGTCACCATAATTGCGATTTGGAAACAACTGCCTTTTACAAAGATGGATTTGTCTTTTATGGGCCCTTGTAGTCTGGATGGCACACGCGGGCGGCGATTTTCCTGCGCTCAGCGCGAGGCAGACATTGCGCTATTGTTTACCCTTGGCATACAAGAAAGTGGAAACCTCGGATGTGCAATTTGGCGAGGCGGGTCAGTGGAGCTTTGAGCCAATGTAGTTGAGATTGGATTAATAAAATAAGTGACCAGGAGAAATCTGAAGCGTTCAGACGAAAAGCGACCAGTTATAGTAAAAAGACAAAGGCAGTGCACTTGCTGAGAAACATTGTTTTTATGTCAATTTTGCCACATTTATTTGTCGCATAGCCTAAGCATCACGTTATAGGGTTACAAGAAGGTAAAGGTGTAATTAATTTTATAATAACACCTGTAGGTTTATTCTCTCGTGGCATCTTAAAACCAGTCGGTCACAAAAAGTAAACAAAGTTTTAAAAAATTAACTAGGCCTATAAGAAATGGTTTTATATTTAGACTGGCATTATTCCAAAGCACCAGTTAAATGTATTAACACTAGTGTGCCCCATTTTTGTAAACTTCAGTACACCTATTTAAAACAAAACATTCAGTCAGGTAAATGTTTAGATTGGCCGGCTTCTCTTGCAATATGCAGCCGTTTCAGAAACATTTTTGTCACTCAACTTGTCAGGATGGGTTTGGTGTGATAGAAGCAGCCAAATGTTGGGATGTTGGATTTTATGTTTTGGCTATTTGGCCATAAGACATAGAGCGCGCATCTTATATAAATAGACTCCAATGATTTACCATTTAAATTCACACCACGGGCTTTATTTAAAGTTTTAATAAAACAACAACAATAAACACAAAAATAACTATAGTGCAACACTAACAAAGTAAATCGCCACTTAAGGCTATTAGTAAACTTTAACTCTGCTTATTATAGTGTTTCACAATATAAACTTATTCTGGTGCGGCGCTTACAGAAACATCACATCCCCGAAGAAACGAATCCGCCACAGTTTTCGGTTCGGCGATTAGTGTGAACGGCAGTGGTGGTTTCTTGTGTGTTGCAATCAGAAGCACCGCCTACATTCTGCACCCCTCCTCCCTCGCATTACACACACACACACACACACGCCGTGGATAAAAGGCAAGAAATGACTAACAATGACGGAGTAACGGTAGTCTGCTAGAGCTAGCTGCCGTTCTTTTGTGAATGTAGACGAACCGGAGGCATGCATTCGGCGTGCAGTCCGTAAGAACAGCGTTCAGCGGAAGAGCGTGTACCCGTCCTGAGAGCCATGAGAGCGGCTTCCTTTTGCAGGTAAGAGGCTTGCTTTGTGTTGTGTGGGATATCCGCGCCGCTTGGCTCTCAGAGCGCTGGGAATCAATGGAGTAGGCAAGACATCGCGGCGACATAGCTCAGGAGGTAAGACCGATTGTCTGGCAGTCGGAGGGTTGTCGGGCGGGGGCATGTCGAAGTGTCCTTGAGCAAGACACCTAACCCCTAACTGCTCTGGCGAATGAGAGGCATCAATTGTAAAGCGCTTTGGATAAAAGCGCTATATAAATGCAGTCCATTTACATCGCGGTGAACGGAGGGTTAGCCTACTACCGCTGCCCGCAGCAACGATTTGGTATGTCGCTGAATTTGGGATTAATGGAATCGGTGTCAGTGAAGACGAACACGCCTCGACTAACGTGAATGTTTTAGATACCATTTACACGATAGACAGTTGTCGATAAATCGATAGTGTGTTCATTAGACGATAGGTAGCTAGCTGCAATAAAGAGACCCCAAGTCTTCACGAGCACATGCAAGTTTCACGATTAGCTATAACCTTACAGTTAAAACATCGGATTGAACAGGGCAGTCTCGTCTGAACTCCATTGGTTGAGCTGTTAATGCTTCGCCCATATTTAAAACGACTGTTTGAATGTGTGATTAAATCTACTTCGGAACACGGTTTTTTTTGTATCTAATGGCTTTATGGTCTTGCTTTTCCCTGTAGACTATAAAATAGTGCCCTTGCAGGATTACTTAGCCTATAAATTAGCGATGCGTCTCCGATTATTAGTGACCATCTTCGTTTATAAATGCATTTGTCGTATGTGCGATTAACCTAATGGGTAGTAACATTGTTCAAAGAGCGCTGAACTCATCTCACCGTCTGATACGTTCGCACAGTCTCATGAAAAATACAGAAACCCCAATTTATGTAAATAAACGAACCTATTTAAATGCAAAAGTTTCACATGTTCAGTCTTATCTCATGACCAAAAGCAGTTGTAGCAGTAGCCTAGTCTATAAATGGGAGGACAGTCATGATACCCTCTCGAGAGAAAGAAAATTCAGTTTGAGGATGATTTCAGCTACGTTTTTAAAAAAGCGGGTTCTGTCAGGAAACATTTCAGAATTAATCAGAAAAAATGCGAAAGAAAGAGATTACTTTTAGAAGACCAAAAGGGTAGACAAACACAAGAAATTTGCGATTGTTCTGAAGGTCCAAGGCTAAACAGTCTTCTGAATACTTTGTAACCTCTATTGCCAATTTTAATTGTTCCCACAGCCCGACCACATGCTGCGAGCATAGCCGATATGTCAAACTCAATTCTTGCAGGGTGGTGTTGTGCTGGTCTTTGTTGCTTGGCAGTTCCCCCTGATTTAACGGGTACCATTAGTTAACCGGCTGCATCCATGTCCATGCGTGTTCCTTAAACTGTATGGCAGTGGAATATTTATAGAGCTAGGTCGTACTTAAGACTTAAGAGGCAGCGTTATCACTCAAATAAATAAATGGGACTTTAGATTGTGCCGAATAAAATGCCCGAGCAGAGGCTGGAGCTGAAAACAGAATCCACAATTCCTGCGGGGCTTAATGTAAAATAGAGCTATATTCGTCTTCCACGGGTGATTGCTCGCGTTGTGAATGTAACAGTCTGGCTTAATCTTGTGTGTTTTGAAACATCGCCCTTTATTTAAAAACTAAGTAGTGTTTACTTCTGGGTAAAAGATGAGGACGTGAGCGCGCGTGTCGTTTCTTTTACCCAAGGACTGTCCTTTACAGTGAAAGTTAAGGCGTCTAAAATTCAAACAGCTTTTTTTCCTCTGGACGAGCGACCGTGTGGTCAAGTGTGTGTCTCGATGGACCCCCAAATATTGGGGGATTGATGGCTCATATTTGAACGTGTAGTCTTGTTTTTGCCACTGAGAGCAGACTGTTGTTTGCGTTGTGAGTTGGCGATTAGCGAAATAGCAGCTCCACCCATTATGAGGTTTTATTTAGCTAAACCGCACTTCGTTCCAGCGAATAATTTTAGTTCTCCTTTCAGATGTATACTAACCAACATTGTAGTTTTCTCACTCTTTTTTTAAATCTTCAAAAGACTTAAACAGTTTGCACGTGGAATGGAGTACCAGTTTTATATATTGAATAATCATCATATTCTGTGAAGTAATTTGGGGGGGTGTTATTTTTTTCCCAAACATTAGATCATACAGGGCTGTATTCATGTCTAGCCAGCTTGCTGCGTGCTTTGTATGTGGAAAATAATCAGCGAGCGCTTGTTTCCTGTATTCAAGGCAGCGGCATATGAATGCCATGTCAAAAACACGAGACGGGCATGCAGATGTTCTCACGGTCTAATCCACAGTAGGCTACTCGCTAAGGAGGAAGAAGTGGCTTGTTCTAGGAAGTGAAAGCTCGGAGAGATACCTCTGCTTCCATTACCTGCCGCAAGCTTTCGCTCCACGTACTGTTGCTTGCAACCTCATTACCGTTGTCTGCAGGTTACCTCTCGGTGTATAACGGCAATTGCTCTTATTGATGAGCGATTAGGCCTGGAGCTCCAGGGAACAGGGCCATGGCAAGGCGAGCAGAATGGCTTTGTAATGCACATTCTCCGGCCCAGGCCGTTTGCTGCTGAAAGACTCCACCGGAGGACTGGAGCTCTGTGAACGCTTGCATCATTTTTAATAAGGAAAGCATTTTGGGTTTCGTGTTTAAAACGACCGGGATATTTGAGGACGGGGGGGCGGTTCCTCGTCTGTTTTGGCGATAGGAACGGATGGGGAGTTCGCTTCCAGGTGCTTATCAGAAATGACGGGCGTTGTGGACGTCTCCCCTCCCTGGCCTGGCCTGTCGCCTCTTTCTGGGCTGTGTTGTAGCGGAGTTATTCAGCACTCCCAAGCTACGCACATTTTTACAAAGACGGCTAGTTTCCTCTTTGGGATATGACCACAATCACCTCTGGTGTACTGAGCCACTGTGTGTATAAGGAACCCATGCTGACAGACTGCGTATACACAGGTCTGTGGCCCGGTGTGTGATTGGCTGAAGAAGGTCGCCGGGCCAATCGGCCATTGTTTTATGATTTTCTCCGGTGCAGTCGGAGTCCTCTGGGCAGGTGAGGACGCGCGGCGAGGGGGGGGGGGGGGTTTGATGCAGAGGGCTGTAATTTACCATGGCGACGAAGGGCGGGCGGGTGGAATTACGAGCAGCGCCTCCGAAGGTGTCCGCCAGGCTGTCCCGTAAACGTTTTAAACGCTGCTCAGCGATTGGAGGACGGGCTTGAGAGAACACGCGAAGTGCGTCCGGCTGCGCGGTTAGCATCTGTGACAGCAAATTGGCGGCGTCTGCGTCGTGTATTTTTAGAGGTGCGAGCGTCTTTCATGTTTAGAGCCGCGCTCTGAAAGATCCCCCGAGCCCCGCCTCTCGCCGACAGCCCTGCTCGGCACAGATGGGGCATCCCTCAGGTAATTGGCTTAAACTCTTGTTTGCCGCTCGGTCCTAACAAACTCGTTTTGTGTAATTAGGTCACTGCTGTGGCGAAAGGTTTGGTTGGGCTTCCGTTGACAGGATCAACCATGTTTTTGTTTTCGTTTGTTTTTCTGTTTTCGACAGCGTTTCATTTGGATTCGTTTGGTTCAGAAATCGTCCCGCTCGTCACCCCGAGTGCGCCGTGCCTGAGGATGGGTGTATTTGCACTGCCCGCTCTTGCAGTTTTGTTTGGTTAAACAGCGGACATGTTGCTTATGTTCCACAGAGTTTCCTGTGCAGATAGACTGTGTCCTGTGCGGAGAGACTGTAAACAGGACTATTTCCAAGCACATAACCGGGAAGGGTCACTGACCGACTTGTCGGCGCTGTGAAGGAGTTGGCGTTGTGTCCTTGGCACAAGTGTAAATGCACACCAATGCAAAAGACACGGTTACACCATCCACCTCGCTTCTATGTGTTCAGTGGTTTCTGCGATGTTGGCTGCCTCAGTGCTTACCGCTCCTATCTCTGACCAGATCGTGTGTTTGTGGGTGACAGTGGTCACAGAAGCCGTGTTTTCCTGTGTGTGGGGGGGGGGTGGAGTTTTCTGCACGCTTCTACATGCCTGCAAATTAATGGTGAAATAATCGTATCTGACCGAGGGAGAAACACATCAATCAGGCCGATTGGGCCAAATGTGACTTGACAAAGCATTGCCTTCTCCAAATTGAGATGCCAGCACTCCACTCCATGGTTCTGTGGGTGATGGAGCTTGGCGGGAGGGCGGGGTGGTTCCACCTGAGGAACACGGGTTCGAGCCTTGGCTTTGGATTCCTTCACCAGTCCCTGACCGGGATCCCCTATGGGTGGAGCTGCCCCTGTCCTTGAAGGGGATGGATGGAGGATATGTGGACAGTGGTAGGAACTGGGCTTGTAACCGGGCGAGGTTCATTCCCGGTAAGGACACTGCTGTTGTCTTGAGCAGGTACTTAACCTGCATGCTCAGTATATATCCAGCTGATAAATGGATACAATGTAAATGCTTATGTAAAGTTATAGTCGCTCTGTAGGCGCTGCTAAATGCCTGTATGTAATGTAAGGATGGGTTTACATGTGTTCTTGGTAGGCTGGTTACTTCTCTAATGACGCTATGTTAGCGCAGGCAACCAGAGAGGTTCTTCCACTGTCACGGGTGCCAGCGCTCTTCTGTAGTCATGTTTGTGTGCTAGTGTGGAAACTGAGGAGGAATTTGAGCTGCTGTTCTTTGGGGTGTGTGTTGGCTGGTGCGCAAGTGCTCGACTTCACTGCTGGAGTGAGGTAGAATCAAGTTTTGTTGCCTTTTCTCATGGATTGTATTTGGCTGTGCCAAGTGAAAAAACGAGTGGAGCTTGTTCTTTGTGTAGTGTTACCATAGTTACAGAAAAGGCAGTTGAGATATGCCTTGTGCATGCCTGCTGCCCTCTCTCCACTCAGACTGCCAAATTTGAGATTCCTCAAGAGGCTTGTCTTAGTCTTTTTAAAAAAAGAAATCTTCAAACGATGAGTGTGAAGTTGAGAGCGCAGATGGACAAGGCGAGATGGTGCATGAAGAGGAACTGTAAAAAAAAAAAAAAAGATAATTATCTCTGGAAATGTCAGAGCCTTCCTTTTCGATTCTGAGCCAGACGTCCTGGCATCCATTCATATTTTAGCTGCACTGTTGATATGACTGTTTAATTTTCCAATGGAGTGATGAATTTGGAGTCTTACCAGCCACTGATTACAGGGACTTCAGGGACTGTAAAGGGGGGCTGAGTCGGGGGGGGGTGGTATTTTTGTCATGGTGGAGCTGAGCTTGTTTTACATTACATTACATTACAGGCATTTAGCAGACGCTCTTATCCAGAGCGCCTTACACACCTTTTACACAGCATTTTACATTGTATCCATTCATACAGCTGGATATATACTGAAGCAATTTCGGTTAAGTACCTTGCTCAAGGGTACAACAGCAGTGTCCTACCCGGGAATCGAACCTGCGACCTTTGGGTTACAAGCCCAGTTCCTTACCCACTGTGCTACACTCCGTTTTGAAGGAAATATCTTTTTTCCAACAATGTTTCGAATAAAATTCTGAATTTAGTTTTCTTTTGTAATACAATGCGATTTTGGTCGGTGACACGTTTTATTGAAAATTTGCTGCAAACTGCAAAAGTTTTTTCAGAGTTTACCCGCGACAGAAATTTCTCCAAGGACGCAGCGACGACTCATCCAGGAAGTTACAAAAGAGCCCAGAAGAGCATTTAAAAGATCAGTGTGCATGTCTCCACTGTAAGAAAGCGACTGGGCAAAAGTGGGATTCATGGGAGAGTAGCAAGGCTGAAACTGAATAGAGGCTGAATGTCTGAAAAGAAACAAAATTAAGTGTTAAAGTGGCCTAGTCAAAGTCCTGACTTGAACCCAGTAGACATGCTGTGGCAGGACCTGAAACGAGCAATTCATGCTCAAAAACCTACCAATTAGTCTGAATTAAAGCAGTTCTGCAAAGAAGAGTGGGCTAAAATTCCTTCACGGTGATGTGAAAGACTGATATCAAATTATAGGATTACCTTTATTGCTGCTAAAGGTGGTGCAAACAGTTATTCATTTTTAGGGGAATATGTTTTTCACATGGGTGACACTAAATATGGAATAATAGAGGAAATCAGGAAGGGGCAAATACGTTTTACAGCACTGTGCTGTATGTGCATTTGTATGTGTGTGTGCGCGCACTTGTGTTTATGTGTGGGTGTCCATGTGTTTGTACTGAAAAATCAAGCTCAGCAAAGCAAAGTGGGCGGTTACGAATCTAACATGGCTGACCACTATTTGCTGTTATTCCAAATTAGCTACGCCCACAGGGACGGGCAGACCACCATGAGCTGCGCTTTGGGCGCTCGACACCCCCCCTCCACTTCCAGAGAAGTTACCCATCTTCTGCCCCACCCAGCAGCCCCATCATCGTGTGGTGAGGGGGTAATTCTGGCTCCTCCGTACCCAAATTCTTCTGCTCACTAAGCAGGGCTCTAGGACCACCAGGCTAGCTCCCTCTCCAGGGACATGGCGGTGTTGTAATGAGGGGCTACAGCTCTGCCCTTTGCCCTGTTTATGACTACACATTCATTCAGAGCGTTAGGGGGACGCGGCTGGAACATGGCACACCAAGTAGCTTACTGCTTGCTGTAGCGTAGTCCTCACCCCATGCATCTAGTAATGTATTTTTAATTAACCTGCTGAAGAGTAGGTTTTTGGAATGTTTTTTCGCTGAATTCCAAGTCAGTGTTCTAGAATTCCAAGCTTTCAGTTACCGGTAGTGTTTGTTACATGATCATTCAAATGTTCAGCTGAGCATTCAAATTGCATATTTATGATTTTACACCCTTAAGAGTTTAATGCAGTTATTTGCTTTTTTTATTGTGGTCGTATGTGTTTTGGTTGTATGGCTGTGGCACGTTAAGTGAAACAGGAAAATAAAACAAACGCACAATCACGCATGCTTTTGCTGTCTCGAGTCCTTTGAGAAGGGAGAAAGTGCTGACTGGATTCTTTTATTTTTTTCCAGCCTGGATTTGATTGCGGTAGCCAAGCCTATCCCGTTTCCTTTGACCTTTAAGACGATTAGGAATGTGAACCCGCCTCTTTGGCCCTTGCAGTAAATGTTTTGTCGAGAATAAAGAGACAAAGTGGGTCATTGTTAATTTATTCAATGGTGATATTGTTCTATTGATCTTCCTCTCTCTAGAGAGAAGATGGAGATGGATTACCTCCATTTTTATGATTGCTAGTTTTATCTTTCTGATTTCAAATGACTCGTGTTCCTTTAGTTGGCCGGGCCAGAAATCGATCTTGGTTTAAATGACCTTACTTGTGTATGAATGCCATTTATGTTTGAATTGAATCAGTGGCTGTTATTAAATTTTCACACCTGGTTTCAGGTAGGACTGCATTAAAGGATGATCTGGACTCTAGGTGTCGTCAGCATTTGGGAAATGGGGATGGACATTAATGCTCATCTGTTTGTCCAGGAGAGCTGTGGGGTAATCTGGAGGGCAGGTATTATAAGGGTGGTTTCATTTCCACTGCAATAATGCTCCTGCACATGCCCATACACACACACACACACCCATAAACATACAACAACAACACACACAAAATGCGACCTCTCATGCACACGCCCACACACACACAGTCACTCTCTCTCACACACACACACACACACACACTTGTTCGCTGCTGTCTTGTGGAGGAAGCCAGGCCAGTCTTTATTCCTTTCTTTCATTACTGCCGTGAACAGCCATGCCATATAATTCACAGCCATATAAACTCCTCGTGGGTGCGGGCTCTGCGGTGTGTGCTCTGAAGAGATGGCCACACACAAAGTCCTACCAGGCTTTGATCCCTTCAGTTCTAGGTGTGGTCTTTTGGGTGTGGTCTGTGCATTTCTGGAGGATTTCCCTGTGGCATTCGGGGTCCTGCAGATATGGTAAAAAATTAATCAGACTTGAGACTGGGGTCCACTTGCGCAGAACCTCTCAAATGTGCGCCCCTGTTCCTGAGCAGAAAGGTTTTGGGCGTGTACGTTGGGTTCTTGGCTCTTTTTTGGTCTTTGATTCAGTCAGGTGCACATCGCAGGTAGGATTAATGCTGCCGCTCAACTGTGTTTAATTCTTTGAAGACTCTGCTCCCTCTAGTTTTCTCCTCTGTTGGACCGCTTAAAGGTTTTGGCACTGATTGTGCATCTAATGTGTGTGAATCACCGTGGATACAGGGTCTCTCTCTCTCTGAGCTGTGATGGTTAGCCGGCATTGCGACTTTCTGGAAAGACACACTTCCAGGTTATAAAAGAAAAACCTGTGAATGCAGACAATGTTAAACCTCATTTACAAGGATCTTGGGAAGCCAAAGTCTTCATTAACACCGCCGCCCCAAAATTCCTCCTCACACGTTAGGGTGTGCCCTGTTGGTAGATTATCTTCTTTGATTGCTGACGTGAACATTAAGCTGCAGATAGTTTTCTTTGTGTCAAGAAGGTGAGGCTGTAGGAAATTAGGCTAAGCAGCCATACCACCCCATACACTTCTCATGGCTAACTGCTGAAGCTAAGCAGCCATACCACCCCATACCCTTCTCATGGCTAACTACTGAAGCTAAGCAGCCATACCACCCCATACCCTCCTCATGGCTAACTGCTGAAGCTAAGCAGCCATACCACCCCATACCCTTCTCATGGGTAACTACTGAAGCTAAGCAGCCATACCACCCCATACCCTCCTCATGGCTAACTGCTGAAGCTAAGCAGCCATACCACCCCATACCCTCCTCATGGCTAACTGCTAAAGCTAAGCAGCCATACCACCCCATACCCTTCTCGTGTTAAACTGCTGAAGCTAAGCAGCCATATCACCCCATACCCTTCTCATGGCTAACTGCAGAAGCTCGGCTGCCATATCACCCATACCCTTCCATGGGTAACTACTGAAGCTAAGCAGCCATACCACCCCATACCCTCCTCATGGCTAACTGCTAAAGCTAAGCAGCCATACCACCCCATACCCTCCTCATGGCTAACTGCTAAAGCTAAGCAGCCATACCACCCCATACCCTCCTCATGGCTAACAGCTGAAGCTAAGCAGCCATACCACCCCATACCCTTCTCATGGCTAACAGCTGAAGCTAAGCAGCCATATCAGCCTGTACCCTTCTCGTGGCTAACTGCAGAAGCTCGGCTGCCATATCACCCCATACCCTTCTCATGGGTAACTGCTGAAGCTAAGCAGCCATATCACCCCATACCCTTCTCATGGCTAACTGCAGAAGCTCGGCTGCCATATCACCCGGTACCCTTCTCGTGTCAAACTGCTGAAGCTGAGCAGCCTTGGCACCTTCTCCTCTCTCTTGGAGCTCTCTGTCAGTCTGTGAGCCGTCCACCGTTCCGTAAAATCGCCAGGCACACCGTCGCCAACTCTGTGGACGGTGGCCGATCCGAGAGCGGTGCCAGGAAGCCTCCCTGCTGATGGAGAGTGTGACACTGGTGATTGAGCGAGCGCTGAAAATACACCCCCCCCCCCCCCCCCCCAGCGTGACAGCCCCTTCTGCCTGAAATGTCTCCCTGCCCCCCCCCCCCCCCCCCCCCCGTATGCCTGGAAAGGGTGAGGCCCCCCCCCCCCTATGCTGGAGAAGGTGTGGGCAGCCCCCCGCCCCCCCCTCCCATATGCCTGGAGGAGGAAGGGTGTGGGCAGCCCCCCGCCCCCCCTTCCCGTATGCCTGGAGGAGGGAGGGAGGGAGGGAGGGTTTGGGCCGGGCATGTCAGGACTCGCAGTAAGCCGACTCTCTCTCTCTCTCTGCTCGCTGGTGCCCGCGGTGTGTGGCCAGCTGGCTCGGTAAAATCGCCTCAGCCCCCGTACGGCTTAACCTCCTCCTACCTAACGGGGTGCCACCGCCCTGTCCCAGGTGAGCTTTCCGTCTGGACCCGTCCTCAGGAAAAATAAAAGTGTTCATCTTACTTCTAGGGAAGGTTTTTTTTTGACTGGCCGTGTGTCCGAACTTCCGGATGAGGGTTAATTATATTTGTCTCTTTCCTCTCTGAGCAGAGATACGCATCTTAAACCTCCAAGTGTAGTTCATTCTCCGAGCAGTTTCTTTTTAGCTTGTGACACATTTTCAGTCGTTTCCCTGGAAAAAAAAAAACCTGCATCTGAAATGGTATTTAAAAAGAAAGATGTTTAAAAAAAAATGAAAATAAAAAACTGTGAGGCTTTTTCTGGGGCTGAGCCTGAATTGGTCCGGTGAGAGCGTAGCCGTGTACTCAGACTGAAGGAAAAAGTGCAAATTGCTTTTTTCTCTCACTTTTTTCCCCCTCCTCTTCCTCCCTTCTACACAGCTCCTCAGAATTAAGCTTTGAATCAGATCTGGCTGCAGCCCAACATTTTATGTACGTCTCTTGTTTTTTCATTATTGTCTCGCCGTGTGTTTATTTTGTAAATAGAAATATGAATGCATTGTGGAAATTTTTACATGTTGAGGTCATTATATCGCTGAACTGGCAGCCACTTGCAAAGCCCGATGGCTTTATTGTCTCATAAATGCTGAGAAAAGTGTGTAGAAGTGTGTGTGTGCCCAAGCTCCACTCCCTCTGTGCAGATCAGGGACCTGTCTGCCAGGTCGGTCTCACAGGCCTCAGGTTCGTGGGGTCATGCACTACATGGCCGACGGTATGTGGACACCTGACATCCAACACCCGTGCTGCTGGAGAGCCAGTGCTGGGAAGTGGAGTTTCTCACTGATGATATCTGGTGGCCTTGATTTACAGACATGAAAAACAGTGCAAGTCTAGTCAGAATGAAACCTGTTTAGCATTTGTAAGACAAGCATCAGATTTTAATCTTCCTAGTGTCAGGAGGCTGATGACTATAAAGTGAACCTTTGGATAATTCTGCAGAAATGGTGTTATTAAAAGCATTTTGTGTTTAAGACAAACGGCATTGCTTCTGTTTAATACAAGCAGCCTGTGGAACCTTTTTGAAAGGAGTGCTTTTGTGCTTTTCCTTTTGTGCTCTGTCTGTCTGTCTGTTATACTTTTTAAATAAAAAGGCATGTGCCTTTTACATCACCATGGTGACTGTATTTTCAGTTTAACCTTTTTTTATATGACACAAGTCTAGCTTATGGAGATTAAAGGCTTGTGTGTGTGTGTATATCTTGGCGTTTGGCTTGACGAGAAATTCTTGTTTAAATTCCATATAGATGATCTTGTCAGCAAACTGAGACAAAAAAATTGGCTTCCTTTATAGAAACAGATCTTTCTTCCCTATGTTCAGTAGAAAAAGAATTGTTGAAGCAGTTTTCCTTTCAGTGTTGGACTATGGTGATATTATATGCTGCTCCTTCTACTCTTAAGCGCTTGGACACAGTCTGTCACTCTGCCCTCAGATGTATCACTGGCGATAGTTATGGTCCCCACCACTGTGTCCTCTATGCCAAGGTGGGTCTGTCTTCTCTGGCAGTGAGGCGTGATAAACACTGGTTTTTGTTTATCTTTAAGGCCATTGTCGGAATGCTTCCACCTTATATTACAAGGATGTTAGAGTGGCGCTCTGGACCCTATCGAACCCGATCAAATGGCTTGCTTATGCTTAAGGTCCCTCGGGCTTGGTCAGAAATTTTAGTGCCCCATCCTCCTGGAATGAGCTTCAACAATTGCTGAAAGTCAGTTCTCTACCAACTTATGGGCAGTTTAGATCGCTGGTGTTGAACATTCCTGTCTCTGATTGTTTTTGATCTTATCCGTGCTATATTTTATTTTTTTTATTATATTTTATTTTATTTTATTTTTATTCTAGTTATTATTATTATGTACTATGTTGGTTTGTACTGTTGCTATATTCTGTGATCTTTTATTATACTTATTGTGTCTTAATTGTTTTTGTGATCTCGGCTACATTGAAAATGAGGGCCTGGCCCTCAATTGTACCTCTGAGAATTAAATAAAGGTTATGATGATGATGATGGTGTGTTTATATTTTTTTTCTCTCTCGCATACAGATTTTATGTTCTTGCAGACACGTGTGCAAGACTGATTGTGTCAGAGTTTTTATAGATTGTATGTGTGTGTATGTTTTTTGAAATTGTGTGGGTGCCTGTGTGTGCGTGCGCACTTGTGTGTGTCTGTGTCTGTGTGTGTGTGTGTGTACGTGTGTGTACACTGTCTCTGCAGTGCATTTCACTGCCTGGGTAAGAGGCCAGGCCTTCACACAAGGGCCTGTTAACATTTAGCCATTCTCTCTCTCTCTCTCTCTCCCTCTCTCCCTCTCTCTCTCTCCCCCCTCGTCTCTCTCTCTCTCTCCCTCTCTCCCTCTCCCTCTCCCTTTCTCTCTCTCTCTCCCTCCCTCTCTCTCTCTCTCTCTCCCCCCCCCCTCTCTTCTCTCTTTCCGTCTCTCTTCCTGGAGTTCCTTACTCTTCTCTGTCGCTCCTGCGTCTCCGCCCCTCGTGCGCTGAATCCTAAGCGGCTCCCGTCCGTCGCGGGCGCTAGCGTGGCTGGCGTGCGCTGCGAGCCGCGGCGGCGGCGGCCGCCCGAGGCGAAGCGGGTCCTTCCCGTGGAGCGCCAGGGACTGCGCCGTCGCGCTCCTCCATTATTCATGCCCCCCTTCCCAGGGTGCACTGCACCCACGCAGGCAGGGAGAGTCCCCGAGAGAGAGAGAGAGAGGGTTCCATCGCAGAGCCGCGGCCGAGACGTGTCTCTCACACACAGGAAGTCCTCTCTCGCACACAGGAAGTCCCCGGTGGCGTGTGGTAGCCCCGCCCATTCCGGGGTTTGTGAAGCCCCTGCTCTCCCCCCAACTAGCTAAGGCTTCAAATGCTCATTCTCTGAATAAGAGATTAAAGTGTGTGTGTGTGTGTGTGTGTGTGTGACATCCCTGTCTTCTCTATGAAGCAAACCTGATTTGGCACCCCCCCCCCCCCCAACCTCCTGCCCCCTGACTACCCCACCTTCCCTGGAGCAGAGAGGGGAAATCCAGTTCTACTCCCCCCCCCTCCCCCCCACCCCCACAGAGTGACGGTAACGACACTGGTCAAAGCCGTTGCGCGCTCCGCGTTGTCGCAATGTGAGCTTTATGGTTAAACATTAATCTGCGGATGGCTAAATGTGGCTCGCGCTCCTGTTACCTCCCTGCATAAAGAGCCACGGTGGCTGCTGCTGCTGCTGCTGCCATTCAGTGCGTCTCAGGCTTCGCTGCCCCCCCCCTTACACTGGGCTGGAGAGAGGAGACGTTCCATTCTGAAGATTAATGCTTGAGGAAGGGCGGGTGGTAAATCGAGTGGGCGGAGGCCGACTTCTATTTTGGAAACAAAAAAAAATAGGTGTGACCAATGTCGGGCGGTCGTTTTTTTGGGCAGTTCCTCATAACTGGAGGCTGATGAGTTTGCTGTGAGTGGACACACGGGATCCTGGATCCTGTGTGCTTATCCTGGTTTATGCAGTAGGCTTCAGAAAGGCAGAGTGAAAGGGATCGGGAGGGATGTAATGCTTTCTGATGCTTATGGAAACTCTCCTCTTTTTTTTTTTTTGTAGCTGTGTTGAAGTTTTCTGGAATGAAAATGGACCATAAGGAGTAAGAGCCGGCTGTGGTAAGTATACCTGCCTGTCCTTTCCTTTTATCTTTTTATAGGTAAATGCACACAGTCGACTTCAATGGATGTTCAGGCGCATGCTGAGAAAGGCCTTAAAAAATATCTTCTAAGCCTTCTGACAGTCCTTAAAAAAGAAAAAAAATAGGCCTAATTCTGTAGTAAATTGTTCTGCTTGTGCTCTCAAGTTTGTTTGATAATGGTACTGTCCCAGTGGGGGGGGGGGGAGAAAATTAGCCACTTTGGCTGAAAAATAACGCGGTACGGTATGCATCGGGAGAGCAGGTAAGATCCGGTGTGGCTGTGTCCTCCAGTCATTCTGCCGGGTTTAATGTAGGCAAGCTCTCCCGGCTTTTTCACCGGGGAAAGGCGGGGGGGGCGGGGAGATAACCACTCAACCCCCTGTGTCCTCTTACAGCAAATGGAGGAATGGTATTCAAAGCTCGAATGTTACCTAGGGTTTCTTTTGAGGTGTGTGTGGGGTGGGGTGGGGGGGGGGGAGAGGTGGTTTCAGGTTTGTTCGCCATCAGCAGTGGGTAGGAAAGGAGAAGGGCTTCGTCCGCACCCCACAGAGAGCAGAGTGCCGCTGGGCGGCGGTGGGCAGAGATGAAGGGGGCGGAGGCAGAGGGCTGCTAGCCGCCATCTCGCGTCATCAAAGCACACGGGCAACTCCGCGGTCACCCGAGGAGCACACTGCTCATGCAAATAGGGATTACGAGAACCGGAAGAATGACCGAAGAATGACTTGATTGACTTCAGTATTGAACCCAATTTTTGAAGTAGACAGAGATGACTGTATTTTACATTACATTGGGGAATTAGCAGATGCTTTTATCCAGAGCAGCTTGGCACTGCTTACCTTTCTTTACAATATATATATATATATACGGCTGGATGTGTACTGAAGCAGTGCACCTTAAGTACCTTTCCCAAGGGTTACAATGGCAATGATCCACCTGGGAATCAAACCTGCAACCTCTTATGTTAAAAGCTTAGTTCCCTTGTGATTATACAGATACGTTTGTATGTGGTTTATATTATAATGTCATTTCCTTGCGCTGTGCTGTTTCCAGGCTAGATTTTTTGTGGAAAAGTGAGATCTTGATGTTTCTCTGAATATGGCTGTTTGTCCTTTCCCAGGGCTCCCCCTGACCTGACACTGACCCCGCCCCTGACCACGCCCTGCCACGCCTGGCCCCGCCCGGGTGCTGAGGGGGGAGGGGGGACTGGGATGAAGTCCAGCATGAAGCACTGGAAGCAGCTGGTTCTGGTGGGCATGCTGGCGTGGGCCCTGCTGTTCCTCATGCTGCTGTCCTACTTCATGGACTCCCGGACGGGCGAGACCCGCTCCTCCGCCCCGCTGTCCCACGCCGAGACCCGCCGCCTCGCCTCCGTCCAGGGCATCAACCGCGCCATCATGGGCTCGCCGCTCGACCCCACCGCCGCCGCCCCCGCCCCCCCGGGCCCCGAGCCCGGCCGCGGGTACGAGAGCCGGGAGGGCGCGCCCTACGCCAGCCCGGACCCGGACCCGGACCCGGACCCTCAGGCCCTGGCTGCTTTCGGCACCCCAGGAGGAGCGGATCCGAGGGACCCCAGGGTGACTCCAGCCCGGGATAGTCCCGTGGGGAACAGCGCAGCCGAAGAGGAGGAAGAGGCGGAGGCAGAGGAGGGGGGGGAGGAGGAAGAGGAGGATGAGGAGGAAGAGGAGGAGGACGGGGGGACGATGAAGACCACGCAGAAGACCAAAGCCCACTGGGAGAGCATCGATGACCTGGAGGAGTACTTCTCCAAGTCCAAGTCGGCCATCCTAGGCCTGTGGCGCGGGAACGTCTCGGCCGCCATGCTGAGCCCGCGGCTGCAGAAGGCCATGAAGGAGTACCTGAACGCCAACAAGCACCACGTGGCCTACAGGGGGCGCCGCGATACAGGCCGCACGGGCCAGGAGGTCCTGTGCGAGCTGGAGAAGCGAGTGCAGGTGCGGGCCCTGGACGGGAAGGAGCAGCCCTTCTCCCAGATGGGCTGGGGCAGGCTGGTGCCCCCCCGGCCTCTGGACCAGGTCCACGGGGCCCGGTTTCAGACCTGCGCCGTGGTCACCTCCGCCGGGGCCATCCTCAACTCCTCCCTGGGGAAAGAGATCGGTGAGTCAGTGCTCTGCGGCACCAGTCTCAAAAACACCATGGCTTCAGGTGAGCCAAGCTACATGAACCAGAACTCTCTCTCTCTTTACTCTCTCTATTCACTCTCTCTCCCTCCTAGTTTCTCTTTCTCCCTCTCTTCCTCTGGGGTTCCTTACTCTTCTTTTTCACTCCTGCCTCCCCCCCCCCTCTCAAAAACATCATGGCTTCAGGTCAGCCAGCCCCTTTTTACTCTCTCTATTCACTCTCTCTCCCTCCTAGTTTCTCTTTCTCCCTCTCTTCCTCTGGGGTTCCTTACTCTTCTTTTTTCACTCCTGTGCCCCCTGCCCTGCTCTGCCCCCTCCTCCCCCCCACCCCCCCCCGCCTCCTCCTGAGCTGAAAGCTGAATCCACGGGTGGCCGGAAGGCGCTGGAAGACGCGGCGGCCGAGTCCCGCCGTCTGAGGCGAAGCGCCTCTCTCCTGAGTAACCGCTGTTATCGCTCATCACATGCCAATGCGCTGATGTGAGCCAGCCGACCCGCTGATGTGAACCAGTCGCTCGCTTTGGCAATGCTTCCGCTGGCTCAAACCAGACTCAGACTCAGACGCTGACGGGTTGGAGATGCCGCGTCCCGGTATTTCCGTCTCTCGTCGCTAAGGGGTCGTCTTCGCCGTCGCCCCCGATCGGTTGAAGGGCCCTGAGCTCTCCTCGTCCCTTCTCTTATTTTAGCCTTGGCTCCGATCCCGCTTCCATCGGGCACGGGGCTGGCTCTGTCGTGGGGTTGCGCCGACTGACGATAACATTGAGCGATCTGCGATCACCTTGAGGGTGATCTCTGCTTCTAGAGGTGATTTTTTTTGGTGTTTAAAAAAAAAACAAAAAAGATTATGCATAAATAGGTATGAAAGAAAGGAAAAAGAGCCTTGCGCTCAGCGTGTTATCAGGAGGTTCTGGTCCAGTAAGCTCTGCGGCTGGTTGGGCCGTACTGGTCAAACAACGTGAAGGCCAGCAATAGCTGGTAATTCTTGGACTGCACAATGTGACTCTTTGATATTAAAGACTTATTGCTTCATTTTAATATTGCTTGATTGCTAGTTAGGGGAGTGAACAGCGTGTTTCTCTGTCGCTTCGTTGGGTTCGTTCTTTGCCGTCGGTGCTCAAAGGGGCCGGGCAATGTTAAATAACAGACCGTATGAGAACAAAAGACAACAAGCTACAACCTTAGCGTACCTCGGTAAGTTTTAGTTGTTAATAGGCCAGATATTTGCATATTGAGATATAGGAGCACAAATTCAATGGAGTAAACAGTGTGACAGCAAATAGGGAAACGCTCAGCTGGTGGTGGACGAAACACATTGCCCACATAGCTTCCCATTTCAGACAAGGGTTTCAGAAATGTGTTAAAATTTTCATTTGTAACTGTTTTCAATAATGTGTTCCTGAATAAGAAGTGTTACTGGAGCATCATTGTTCCATTATTTCTTCATAAATAATTAAAAACAACCAGGACTTTGTAGTGTCCTGTTTGTTGATCGACGATTGCCCAAGTCTACTCGCTAATGGGCGGAGTTATAACACCCCCCTGTCAATCATTGACTTGGGCTCGAGCCGGATGAAGGACAGGCCTTGTGTAATGGCACCGACCCTGTTTGTGTTCCTGAAGCCCTCCCTCTCCCATCTCCGGGGCAGATGTTTTCCTGAGACTAGTTTCCTGTTCATTTACACTCGTGTTCAGCAGGAATCACCGGCAGCACTGGTAATATCAAAGCACAATAGATTTGAGTCCAGACAGACTCCCGGAAATCCAATGCAACGAGCGCAATCTGGATTAAATAATGAAAGAGACCAGAGGGAGACAGGAAAGGGAATGAATGATTTTTTTTTTTAAAAGAGAAGACTTGTGGCATATTTTTGTCTGGTCTCTTTAAATCTGCGATTTTTTATTTTTTTTTTTCCCTGAGAATTTCCGACTGTGATGGAAGTGTGCCGATCAGCACTTTTTTTTACCTTTTGCCATATGGGTCCAACCACGTACGCCGCCTGTGACACCTGCGGTGCGTGCCTCGCCACACCTGTCCTCATTTCCTGTCGTGACCTGAAGTGAACCGGCGTCATGGTAACAGATGACAGGATTCTGTGTCCTGGTTGCTTAATCTCCCTCCCTTGGATTTGCCTTCGTAAGTCCTTTAAGTAGCCGTCGGTTGCCGTGGGCAGTGTGCTAAAACAGAACCGTGACGCGGAGCGCGTGAGACACCCGTTTCAGGTTCTCGCGCGTTTGTGAGGAGCGCCGCTCTCTGGAGCTCCTGGCATGCTCCGCCCTGTGAGGGGCGGCGTCTCTCCGTCCCGCTGGCCGTACCCGCTGGCCGTACCCGCTGGCTGTCCCGCTGGCCGTCCCGCTGGCCGTCCCGCTGCCGTCCCGCTGCCGTCCCGCTGGCCGTCCCGCTGCCGTCCCGCTGGCCGTCCCAGGGTCCTTCTCTTGGGCCGGGCCTCGCTGTTCCTCCCCCTGGCCGTGGGCGGTCCAGCCAGCCGCAGCGAGAGAGCGAAGTGCCCGACAGATGGCTCTTTAAAAAAAACGCCTTCTGGTGTCGGCTCCACCTGTTCAGGCCGGCGGGCTGAAAGGGCTGGGGAGAGATAGAGATGTGCACTGGCACCGGAGTGAGAGGCAGCCGTTCTGAGCACAAGCGCACACACACACGCGCGCACGCACAACACACGCACGCACGCATGTGCACACAACAACAGCAACACACACGACCCACACACACACACAGCAGTGCACACGACACACGACGCACACACAGACACCACACGCTGCACACAGCACACACACACGCACGCACATCGCACAGGGTCAAACACACAAAGAGACAGACACACACACAAATGCACACAGGGACAAACACACAAACACAGACACACACACACACAAATGCACACAGGGACACACACACACACACACACACACACACCACAGAGACAAACACACATGTGCACACGCACAGACACACCCACACACAAGCATACACAGACATGCACGCACGCACACACACACAGACACAATTGTTTTTTGCATAGCGCTTTTAACAGGAAAGTGTCGCAAAAGGTGCTTTAGGGAGTGGAAGAAAATAGCAAAAACCAGGCCTGAACCCCCAAATAAGAAGCACATGAGGTGGGGAGAAAAACCCTGAAACGGAGGTGAGAAGAACTCCTCGATGGGAAGAAATCTCAGGAGGATCTTGGCTATAGACGGGGAGCCCAACCTCCACTGGCCAGCCTGGTGTAAAGTAGTGGTAGAATGGATGTAACCAAAATTTTATAAGCGATCAATCACAGCAACTAAAATGGGTGGCAGGTTACAGTGAGATAATGAACTCGGGTAAGGAAGGTCCTAATTTGCATTGTTCCAGTATCGTAATTAGAGGGCAGGTGATGCAGCTGGTGCTCAGGCTGCTTCAGGGCGTGGCCAGGGGGGACAGGGCTGAGCGGTCTGTGACTCCAGGCTAGGAGGCAGGAGCCCAGGAGAAGAAACGGGAAGACGAGGTTGGGCAGTGACATTTTATAGTGAAAATGTCATCTCTGTGCCAAAAACCTGGAATAAACACTCGGATAGAAGCTCCATCCAGCTTCTATACCATCCACTTCCAGCAGTATGTAATCTGTGATGGCGAAGGCAGCCTCTTCTGAGAGCCCTCGTACTGGAGCCCCAACCTGATTTCAGTTTATGTTCTAACTCTGCAGGACTTAGTGAGAACATGCAGTCATGGACCAGGCTAAACTAGCTTCCTCCCTCTGTGCCATAGGCCCAGGACATGGCCCTGGGCTGGGCTAATTAGCGAACATCTGGTCCTGCTGGCTTGAGGGGCCGTACTACTAGTGCTGCTCAGCAATTCTGGACACCCGCATTTACCTTCATAAACTCCTTGATTTGTCTTGACCATTTACCAGGATATAGAACTCTAGAAATGGCTAACTATAGGATTGACTAAGGAGGCAAGTTTTGAGCCTTCACTTAAAGACAGAAATGGTTTAAAGCCCGAACATGCATTGGGAGATTGTTCCATAAGAAAGGAGAGCTCTAAGAAAGGGCTTTAGATTTCCATGGGATTTTCACTTAGCCAGCATCTTGGGAATGAAGTCATGTCGGAGGAGGGTAAGGAATAAGTAACGCCTAAGATTTTCTGGAGCCAGACCGTTTAAAGCTCTGTTTATTTTATTTAACCTTTATTTACCCAGGGCAGGTTCGCTGGGCACGGATGCTCTTTTGTAGCTACGCCCTGCTTCACACTCATACACACTCACACCTGGGAGCTGCCCAGCTGCCCAGTACAACCACAATCCTCTATTGTTGGCCACTGAGCAGCTCCACTTTATAAGTTAACAGCGGAATCTTATAGTCAGTTCTAACACACACACACACACACACACAGACAGGGAAACCCATACAGAACTGGGCCTTTGAGCATAAGGCCATGTCTCAGTCCCTGGAAGTACAGGTATTTATCTACCTGCACTGATTGTGTGTGTGATTGGACGCGTCCAAAATAAATACTTGTTCTTACATTCGAGAGCAGAACTGCTTAGAGGGTTTTCAGGCCCTGTAGAACCCACTCGAGTACCTCTGAGAAATATCTCTGAGGAATGCGCCCGACAGACCATTCAGGTTCCACGGAAGTGATGCTTTTATGGGCCAATGGTACGACTGTATTACCAAAGAAACAAGCGTCGATGTGGATTTCCTTTTACTGACCAACTAAAAACTGAAAGTCAAATCATAGATCGGTAGTTGCTGCGTTGTGTAGCTGGGAAGTCAATTTGAGAATGGAAGACAAAGGGGAATTCTTGCCTGGGACTGTGGGAAGATTAATGAGCTAATTAACTATAAAAACACAAAGCCGCATTTAATAATTCACGTACATTGGATTTAGCAGACAATGGAGCCAAATGAATTTTGTTAATTGCTTTTAAACTGTTGAAACATGCGCTTGGCTGTGCCCTTTCTATTTCCTTAAATATCTCTAAACATTCGTTCCGTCACCCTTTCCTTGTGATTTTGTTCCATTAAGACTATCTTCCTGCTGCACATTCAGTTTTCGTTATGAAGAATTGAAATTTCGGGGCGGCCGAGAGAAGTCATCTCTTGCGTCCGCCAAGAGACCGTTTTCCATCAGGCCGCCATTAAGCCGTGAAATACGCACGGCGGCGGCTTGTTTGAAATGAACGTACCCACAAATGACATTTCAGTTAATACGGCAAGCATAACTACGAGCCGAGTAACCAGACGGCACTCCTTAATGATGTTAGGAGTCTGCCCCGTTCGTCTGGCCCACACGTGTGGCTCCACACTTTCTGCTCCGCTCCAGAGTTAGGGCTTCTGTGCTTACGCACCTTCATAACACCCCCTGTGTGACACTGCTGAACAGTGACATTAGCTGGTCATGGGGGTCCTTGCAATTTCACAGCAATTATGAGTTCCCGTCTTTTAACGGTGGAGGGTTACTGTGTGTGTCTGTGTGTGTGTCTGTGTGTGTGTGTGTGAGTGTCTGTGTGTCTATGCGAGTGAGTGCATGTGTATGTGTATATGTGTGTGTGTGTGTGTGTGTCTATGTGAGTGAGTGCATGTGTATGTGTATATGTGTGTATGTGTGTGTGTGTGTGTGCGTCTGAATAAACTCGCTGTCCTGTGAGGTCCACATCAGTGTTTGTTTCACTGACGCCTACAAAGTTTACTGCTCACTGTCCTCCGGAGGCGGATTTATGAAGAACAGGCTTATACTGCCCTCCAGTGGAGGGCATGGTGACTACCGCTCCTGAGCATTGTGCAAGTTTTGGATATGTTCTGGGCGTCTGGTTTAAATGTTTGAACCTCAATTTTGGCTTTCAGACGCACGCTGTCTTCTGTTGCTTTTATTCCTAGAGCTGGCCTAGTCTCAGAAAACAGCTACACTCTGATATGCGAATGCAGTTAGGCTGCTGTGTTGGTTGTTTTTTTTGATAAGGTAGTTTACGCGGGACACGCTTATCTGCCCTGCCACTGTTTGAGAAACTGATTTGAAACTGAAATTCAATTACAGGAAAATCCTGCGTTGTAAACTGTTTAGTCTACCCTTTAAAGCTCAAGTTTCAGAGAGGCCACGGAGGGCAGTGATTTTGTCAAACTGCCACGTTTACAAGCACACAACAACAAAAAAAAGTCTGACTGGTGTCAGAGTCATAAAGTCTGCTAGAGTTCATAAAGTCTGCCCCCCCGCCCCCGCCCCCGCCCCCCCCCCCCCCCTTCCCCATAGTGGTCTAAAACAAACCGTATTATAAACACACGCAGCGAATGGTTATGTAAGCAGTAGTAGCGAAGGTTCTTGCAGCATCAGTGGAGGGTGAAACGCGTGTCATGTTGCCGTGGGAATTGCTTGGCCGTCATCTTGCCGCATTCTCCCGTTAACCTTGCCCACCGTTACCTCAGCTGCAGGGTGCCTTATCTGATAGAGGGGCCGCAGTGCCTGCTGTTTTTTTTGGGGTTGTTCTCGGCACCGGCGGCTCATTCGACTCATCGATTGGCTGAGGAGTCCACGCACCTTGTCCTGGAGGCCCTTAATTGGCTGCCGATTGAAAGGAAACCACGGAAACCCGCGGACGCTGCAGGCTCCCCTGGCGGGAGTGTACTTTGACTCCGCCCCCTGCTCCGGACGTTTTGAACGCTGTTTCTGCGCGGCGGAAGCCGCCCGACATGGGGCCGTGCTGGCGAGCCGCGCGTCGGGCTAATGCGATGAAACGCTGGGGCCATTAGGCCTGTTCCAGCGCCGCGAGAGCGGGCTGTCCATTAGCAGGGACTTCCGCTGGAGTGCGGAGAGACTGGGGTGTGATTACCCCCCCCTTATATCACTCACTGACATTCAGGGATAAGAGCCTTTTCTGAGCTCTGGGGGGGGGGGACTGCTTGTTATCGAAGCCTCGGTGTCAGTGATGATGAGTATTTAGTGCCTGTGTGCTTGGGAGGAGGTGCCAGACGCTCCAGCATCCCAAGTACTGAGGCGTGTGTTTGTTTTCCGCAGAACTGATGTTTCAGTGAAGAGCGGCAAAAAAGGGGCATTTCCGCTTTCCTGAGAACCCCCCCCCCGAGTCGCTTCCAGTAAACCCAGAGGCCTTAAGGGGGGGAGCCAGGCTGGACGGGGAATTTCACTGATTTCACCACGAAAATCAAAAACAAATGTGTGCGTGTGTGTGTGTGCGTGCGTGTGCGTGCGTGCGCGTGTGTGCGTGCGTGCGTGCGCGTGCGCGTGCGCGTGCGTGTGTGCCCGTGACAAACTGAGTCTGGTTGATTGATGGTACGCAGCTGTGGATATGGATGGGATCTCATTGTCGTTGACCTCCCAGACTTTAACGTTGGAGAACTTGGGTCTAAGAACTGAGTTAAAGGATGTGTCTGTAAATCATTGTATACATTGCCCTGTATTGAAACTGAAAAATAAAATAACAACAACTGACAGAGCAAATCCTAACTGTAACAACTAAGTAATGAAGTGATTGTTGCTTACAGTCTCTGACCACAAGGTGGAGCCATTATTGTGCATAAAGAACAGTACTGTATTTTATGTTTCTAAAATATGAAATTGGCAGAGAACATGCTCGTTTTCATCTCAAGCTGTAATAACAATGATTAGACATTCATGCATGTCATTTCTCAAGTATGCGTTTTAAAAAAGGGATCATGTCGATGGATTAGAGAACATGTACTTGTTAAGATGTTTTATATGTAATTATGTAACTTCTTGTATCTTTTTTTTAACGCAAGCAGCAATGATAATTTCTACCCTGTTAATTTTGTAGTCCAACATTGGCTAATAAGCAGTTTAGAGCTAATTAACTTAATTTTTTTTTAAAGCAGAAGCTGCTGGCTGTGTGTGCTGTGTGTAAATGTGGCGTTTGTGGTCAGGTAAAAGAGGCGAGTTTGTGCTTTAGAAACGCTACACGCAGACCGTGAGCCATCGGCTGTGCCGCTGTATTACGGCGTCGGCACTGAAGGAATTGTGGCGGTTGCGGTTTACGCCAGGTTTGCGTGAACGCGTAGCGAGTCGGGTCTTCAGTGACCCGTCGCTCGGTCGCGTTTTGACGCGGGCTGTTTGAATGAATTATAGGACGGAGTGTAGCACAGTGGGTAAGGAACTGGGCTTGTAACCGAAAGGTCGCAGGTTCGATTCCCGCGTAGGGCACTGCCATTGTACCCTTGAGCAAGGTACTTAGCCGAAATTGCTTCAATATATATCCAGCTGTATAAATGGATACAATGTAAAATGCTATGTAAAAGTTGTGTAAGTCGCTCTGGATAAGAGCGTCTGCTAAATGCCTGTAATGTAATGAATCCACCGCAGATGAGTCGCGCGTGTGTTTCGCTCTAACGAAAGGCGCTGCACATCTGGAAAGGCGGAAGACAGTGAGTCGGTTTAGTGAGAGTAAGCGTGAGGTTGAACGTCTGAACCCACCTGACCTTTACCTGACCTTTCCGTGGGAGGAGTCTAGTGAGGCCTGGTCCCAGTCGGCCTTAGCGCCTGCTGCCTTCCATTGTTACTCAGTAGCCTACTTGATTAATCAATTATAGCGATTGGATTGATCACGTAATTAACACACCTCACGTGGTTTTGTGGTTTAGATGCGCTGGTGCTGTTGTTCAGTAGCCCGCTCTGATGGCGAGCGCTGTCTGAAAGAGGCGGTCGATACCAAGCGGTGATGTTTTTAATAGGATGAGCAGTTTTGCATGAGGTTTGGCACAAGTGCTGCGCCAGTATTGTTATGTCCTGTTTTTATCTGTCTCATAGCCTGTCATATTGGTGTCTGGGTTATGCTTAGTGTCTACTGTGATGGATGCTTTGAACACAGAGGATCTCTCCTTCCCTTCAGGAACACACAAGCAGCTCCCATTGGCCCTAAATAACTTTTTCAAACCAATCAGATTACTTGGTATTTGGGGATACCTTAACCCTGTATAGTCCTGATAAAATGACAGTTTTTTAGGAACAAACCAAAGTTATTGAGGTCGGGTGTGGGGGAAGATTTAACGTTCTCTGAACATCCCGCTCCTGATCCCATTGGCTATGGTGCTGGAAATGTGCACAACGAATCTCTCAAGTCATCCAAGTTACGACCGAGTGTGAGAAGTGATGAGTCATCATTCTACAAATCTCAGTCCCCGGTATCCATGGATTTATTTTGAGAAGCAGTCTCAAGTCGTCTCGAACTACCCACTATGCAGCTGAAGTCCTAATACAGTCTGCAGAAGTCTACTGGGGTGTTCTACAGCCCTCTGTCAGTGTGCACAAGGACCATGTCTGTCTATCCCAACAGTGACCAACCCTGCTCCTGGAGATCTACTGTCCTGTAGGTTTTCACTCCAACCCTAATTTGGCACCCCCGACTTTAGTAATTAGCAGCTCAGCAAAGATCTCGAGCTGTTGAACGAGGTGAGCTTTTATAGGGTTGGAGTGAAAACCCACAGGATGGTAGATCTCCAGGAACAGGGTTGGTTACCACTGATCCAGCCGTTACGTTTGACACAGCTCATCGGACCGAAGCCTGCCTGTGACCGTGGTTACGGTTGCGCTGATTGCTGCGTTTTGGGGTCCATGTCGGAAACGCTCAGTATGGGGGCAGAAATCAAGGCACGCAGTAAAACCTTCTCCACCATGATTGGTTATTTTGTTAATTGGGGCGCTGACGTGTGCAGGTGGTGTGCTATGTGAAACCTTTCCCTCAGCCCCATTATGGTCAGGCTGTGGGTGTTTTTGGGGGTACTGTGCGGAGCGGGGCGGGGGGTGACTGTATGAGATGGGGTTTTGGTTTGGGTCCCAGCGGGACTCCATTGGCTGTCGCCCTCATCCCTCCTGCCCAAATTGAGGCCTGCTCCTTCCCTCCCCAGACTCCCATGAGGCCGTGGCTGCTGGTTCACACACTGCCTCCGACGGAGAGGTACGAGAACCGACAGTAGGGCAACAATGACCACCATCCGCATCCATCAACATCCCAGTGACCCCTTGCACATCACGCCACCACACCACACCACACAACACACACCACACACACACACACACACACACAACACACACACACCAACACCATTCTCACTCGTTCCTCAAACCACCACCATCGGCCAGCAACACAGCATAACACTAACCACGCTAACTGCCTGGCGACAAAGGCACACATTAACGCACAAAACCAAAAATGCATCCATACCATTACACACACATACACACTCGCACACACACGTGCCACAACAGCACATTCACGCACACCACACACCTACGCACACAACACACACATTTCGCACACACTGCACACACTTTCACTCACACACACTCACTCATACTGAAACACACAGTGCACACACACACAGAGACACACATGTTCACACACTCTCTTTCTCACCCTCGTCCACAAACATGCATACACACACACGTGTCCCCAGACACATGCCATGCACATTAACATATGACCTTGCTCACGCTCACACATGCACATTCACACATGCCCCAGCACACACACATATTGTGTGTCTGGCTCCTGTCTGCAGTGTTTGGAAGGGTTCTGGAACATTGGCATTCAGACATTCCTCCCTTCCTGCCCGGCCTTCTCTCCTCCTGCACTCCCAGTGGTGGAGATACAGTACACACACACCGCTCTGGAGACCGGGGCGGGGTGGGGGGGTCGGGGGGTCAAGAGGAACGGCCTCTGCAACTAACAGCTTGCCCCCTGCATAGCAGAGTGTGTTTACCTCCAGACCCTGCAGAGTGTGTTTACCTCCAGACCCTGCCTCTGCTCTTAATACTTTCAGCTTATTGTTTCTGTTGTTGTTGTTCTAAATTGCTCACAGATACTGGCCAACCCCAAGCATCGTTTCAACACCAGCTCCCTGTACAAAGGGGTCATCCTGGTCGCCTGGGAATCAACAACGTACACCTCTGACCTGCAGGAGGTGAGCGTTCCTTAACTCCAACCTTTACACTGTTAGCCTGCTGAAGGTGGGTGTTCTTTAACTCCACCCTTTACACTGTTAGCCTGCTGAAGGTGAGTGTTCCTTAACTCCACCCTTTACACTGTTAGCCTGCTGAAGGTGAGTGTTCCTTAACTCCACCCTTTACACTGTTAGCCTGCTGAAGGTGAGTGTTCCTTAACTCCACCCTTTACACTGTTAGCCTGCTGAAGGTGAGTGTTCCTTAACTCCACCCTTTACACAGCTAACCTGCTGAAGGTGGGTGTTACTAACTCCACCCTTTACACTGTTAACCTGCTGAAGGTCGTTTCCTAACAGAGTCATTGATGCTTCTTCCCCTTCACAACACAACTCCACCCAATGTTAAGCTGATGCAAGGTACCAATGCCGTTGAAGTTAGGGTATTCCTAAGGCACTGACACTGCAGGCGGTCGAACCAACCTTTCGCTTTGCCGCACTGCTCTACTCTACTGTAATGCCACCGTTGAGATCCATCCCTAGAACTCTGAACCGTCCCGAGATCGAGTTTGAAATGAGAAAAAAAAGAGAAGAGAAAGAGAAAGAAAGACTTTTTTTATAACTTCTGTCGTCGTACTAAAATTAAAACTGGGGCGCAGGAAACAGAGAAATTCCCCAGTTGTTATCACCTTGCAGAGGTTGCCTCGACCAACCCCAGGGTTGGGGTGTTTCTGTGTTTTTTTGTTCTTGCTTTTTTTGCTTTTTAAGTCACATGGACAGAGCTGTTAAAGCTCTGCCGTGGCCAGATGGGGTTTATAATGAGGGAGGCCAAACTGTTTGAAGGAGGCTGTCATCGAGTTCGGGGAGCGGGTTCGAGAAGAGACGTGTGGCCAGTCCTGCTGTGAACTCCCCCCCCGTCCCCCAACCAGGTCGGGGTTGGTGCAGATTCTCAGACTGTGTTGGAAGGTGGCCGTTCTGTCCGCACATTGCTCTTTTTAAAATGGTCCCGGTTGCCAGTTAAATGGTAAACTCCATTTATATAGCGCTTCTATCCAAAACGCTTTACAATTGATGCCTCTCATTCACACACACACACACACACTCACACGCCAATGGTGAAAGGCTGCCATGCAAGGTACCAGTCAGCTCATTGGGAGCAATTAGGGGTTAGGCGTCTTGCTCAGGGACACTTCGACGCGCCCGGGCGGGGGATCGAACCTGCAACTCTCCGACTGCCAGACAATCGGTCTTACCTCCTGAGCTATATCGCCCCGTTAGAGACCTTCCCTCCCCGTAGAGAAGCTTCTGCACCTGGGTTCCCTGAGACCGACACGTCTGAATGAGAAGAGAAGAGAAGAGAGGTGTTGATCCAGTGAGCGCGGTTTTTTTTCTCACAGATTAGCACGCCGCTCAACAGCCTTCTTCGTAACGTTCACACCAGTGACATCACAAAGGAAAACTGAGCGCTTCCCGCTGAGGTGAAACGAGGCGAGAACAGACCGCGCAGTTTGGCGGAGTGACATCATTCTTCATTATAACAAACTTGACGGAGCCATCACGAAAATATGAGACGCTCATTGGACTTATACAGTCTGATGTGTTTCATTGTATTTTTTTTTTAACTTTCTTTATGATTATGAATTATCTTCTCAGTAATAATTCATTTCTCCAAAATAAAGGAAGTTAATCAACAGCTGGAGTATTGAATCGCGATGAAGATTGAGTATTCTGTATTGGTGTGAACATAGTTTTTCTCATTTTCATTCTAATTTTTTTTCCTGGGTGTATTTTAATGAGGAACCTGTGTTTCTTTAATGTTTGTTATTAGCTTTCCTGTTTGATTTCATTATGCTCCATTTCTTCCATGGGTCTTCTGGTCGGGTTTTTTTTTAAGTGCAAGAAAGTTTCACAGAATGTGTCACTGGCATTTTTTTGGGGGGGTTATAGTGCAATGCATTGTGGGATTTCTTGGTGCTGACAAGCCCAGTTTGACAAACTGCATTCCTGCAATCTCGGACTCTAAGGAGGGCTTGTATAGATGTACTGTGATTAATAAAAGTCCAGAAGAGAGGAGAACAGAGACGAGACTGTCTCTGTCTCTGTGCTGTATCAGCATTGGTTAATTTAGACTGATATGTAGTCCTGTGTTAAAGGACTGTAATGTCCTGTGCCCTTATCACTCTAACTCCGCCCCTTGTCATCTCTCTTTCCCTCTCTTCCTCTGTCCATCTCGCAAACTCCATCCCCTCTCTCCCTCCCTGTCTCCTACCCTCTCTCTCTCCCTCTCCTTCTCTCTCTTGCTTCCTTTCTCCCTCCCCCTTTATTTCCCTCTTTCTTTTTCCTTCTATCCCTTTCTCCCTGTGCCTCCTTCTGCCCCTCATTCACTTTCTCTGTCCATCCCTCCCTCTCTCCCTCTGCCTCCCTCTGTCCCTCTTTCACTTTCTCCCTCCCTCTCTCTTTCTTTCCCTCCACAGTGGTATAACAGCCCGGACTACAACCTCTTCACTCCGTACGCGCAGCACCGTCGGCGCCACCCCTCCCAGCCCTTCTACATCCTGCACCCCAAATTCATCTGGCAGCTGTGGGACATCATCCAGGGGAACACCGAAGAGAACATCCAGCCCAATCCGCCGTCGTCCGGCTTCATCGGTGAGCCATCGCTAGCTTTGCAGTTACTTGTCACATCACATCCTGACGAAACACACAAATTACCGAACACGGCCTCCTACTGCTAATGAATGTTATAAGTAGCCTACTTATATACCCAGGATAAACTGGCTAATTTACTACAAATATAAATGTGGATTGGTCCAGGATCCCAGAGTTTTTTGGCTTTCCCCTCACTTTTTATGGCCTGAATCTACTTTTTTTCTCCTAATTGGCTCGGTGTTTTTGGAAGGCATAAAACTTAAAGTCTGGGTTCTTGGCTTTGTTATTTGTACGACCAAACACAACAACGTTTCGGCCTAATTTATTATCTTGGTAACCCACTGACTGCTAATACTAACCCTGCGGAGTGCAAGAGATTATTTTCCCCCCATCGTGGGGGCGTCGCCTATTCTTGCACTGTCTCTGTGCTTGTGTGAGCGTAGTATTGTGAACACAGTCAAGGCTAATGGGGTTGCACCCACGTAATGCAATATAGCATTACAGGCATTTAGCAGACGCTCTTATCCAGAGCGACTTACACAACTTTTTACATAGCATTTTTACATTGTATCCATTTATACAGCTGGATATATACTGCAGCAATTTCGGTTAACCTTGCTCAAGGGTACAACGGCAGTGTCCTACCCGGGAATCAAACCTGCAACCTTCCGGTTACAAGCCCAGTTCCTTACCCACTGTGCCACACGTCCTACTAGCACAGCCTCTCATACCTTATTGCTTAAGCGCACGTGTTCGGTGGATCTTAGCAGTACGTTGTGTAGGTGAGAAATGTGGGGTATTTGCAGGGTGTGGGGGGGGACATCACGCTGCTGTAATGCAGGCTTTCGTCATGGCAGGATCAAAAAAACCTTTCTTGTCCCCACAGGGGATTGTGGGTAATTAAGATGTTTTGTTTCTGAGAATAATGCATGATGCTAATATCATGGGACCATTGTCAGTCACTCTGCTCCCCCCCACCGCTCTGTGGGTGCTTAGAGCTGGGGTGAGAGACTGCAGGAGCGAGGTACAGTAGGCGCATGTTAACGTCCAGCACAGGGGACAAACATGGAGGTTAGGACTTGGTTTTTTGTTTGGGGGGAGGAGGAGGGGGCAGTTCCAGCGCTTTGACAGATGCCCACAGCTGGATATTTTACAGAAGCAATTCGGGTGGATTAGTTTGCTTGAGGTGCAACGGCAGCTGTCCCCCAACTTGCAGTCCGAGCTATAAGACCGGATTCCTTATGTTGCCGACATCACGTTATAGCCATGGCTGGGGAAACTCCATGTCAACCCATTATATAAACACAGAATATAAACCCAGTATATGAACTCAGTCTGGTTCCAGCTCTACAGAATATAAACCATTGAGAGCCAGTGACTATTTCGCACCCTACAGGCCACACGCTGTATACAGGAGAGCCAGTGACTATTTTACACTCTGGCAATCTACGTACAGCTACAGTGCATGTAAGCATAGATTTTAGGTGCATCTCACCTTGTTGTCTTTGGGCACCTTGACAGCTTGGGAAGGAGTCGCGGTAACTTGGCAGAGTAAAAAAAAATCGTGGTAACCTGTCTGAGTCAAACCGGTCCCATCCTGGCTGAACGAACACGGTTGTGTCCGGAAGCTGTGGTCATAGTCGGCTGCATGGCACGGCCCCCCCAAATTGAACCCGGGACTATCGGGCCAAGCTCACCCGTGCCTGTGGGCAGTGTTTGTGCTCGCTAAAACACCCGGAAGCTGCAAGAGAGCCTCTGTGAATTCTGACCAATCAGGACGGCTCTCTGCTGCATTCCTACGAAGTGCTGTTTTTTGCGAGCTAATGACATGCCCAAAGTGCAATTTTATGTTGTCACAGTAACTGTATCGTCAGTTACCATGGGAACAGTAGGACGACGGTAGGGGGACTGGGTGGAGTGGCAGCTTCTGTGTAATTTCTGTGCTATAAATACTGCCCTAGTGGCCGTGGGAGGAATAACACGGCGTGTTATTAATGAGGATGTTGAAACAAAGGAAAGATCAAGGAGTTTATATCTTCAGTGATATTACAGAGCTGCTCTTTCCTTTTTCGACTGTCTCTCTTTCAGTCCAACATTTTAACATGTTGCAGGTGTTTTTTTTTTTGCTCAGAAACATCTGTGGTCTGCCACCTGTTTAAGCCCATGAACCAAGCAAATGAGTCCAAAGTGGAGAATAATTAAAATGAAATTGTTTCATCTGTAGTGGTGAAGTGTATCTCGTAGAAACAGACTGCATTTGCCATTAGTATTACAACAATAAAATTGTGCTGATTGTGTTTCTTTTTTTATTTTATAATGTAATGTGTTTTTGTGTCACATCAGTACACAGTGTTGGGAAGTGCCAGCTTAAATTAAATTTTCTCAACAGATGTTTTTATGGACGTAGTATAATAACTCAAACAGAAAGTGATTTTGTGCCCAGTATGTCTGGATATATGTTGTGAGTGCATTTGTGTTGGACCTGTGCATGGATGGACTTAGTTTGTGTTGGCCTTGTGAATGGATGGGCTCAGTTTGCGTTGGACCTAGGCTAATGTGTGCCCTTAATGTAATGGAACATACTTAATTGCACTGTACCTTTGGCATGTTTATTAATAAGATGACAAATGTATTTCACATACATTCCTCCTTCAAAGCGGTTGCGTGTGTGGTTAATGGCGTTTCAGGAGATGACTTTGTGGTGTTTGGACTCTGTTACCAGGTTACTGCCGTGGTCGTGGTTAACCCCTATGGAGATCTGGCCAGTGCAGGACACCGTGTTGTTGTGGAGACGACGGGTGAGGTGCATGACCGTCTTGGACGGCATGGAGGAGTTTTCGTTCACCACCAGCAGCCCCTTGTAGTGGAACAGGATAAGAAAACACCTGTAGAACTGGAAACACACACACACACAAGCACACACACACACACACACACATTAAAAGTCTGGATATTTCTATAATATTTCTATAAATTCACTGACACTGAATCTCCATATTCCATTTTATTATTGCATATCGCAATGAATTCTAGGCCACAATTATGTGATTAAGTATTAAGTAACGATTAAGAAACGTTGTTCCACGTCCTCTTAACTGGAACTTCATAAGAAATACCATGATTCACTGGAGGAATAAGTTGAATGGTCAGTATCGAAAACCAACTTCCTGGATTTCTGAACGATAAAACGGACGAAACCCAAATATTTCCTTTGGAGTTTAGATTTTAGGCTCCATTAAACAGGCTTGGGTGCCTGCTGCCTTGCATTTCAAAAGGAAACGACAGTTTTGATTTTTCACAGACATCTATTATTTATCATATTATGGTTTTATTAAAACGTCCTGCACCCTGAAAAGAATAAGGAGGTAAGTCCCAAAGGGAGGATGTGCCTGTGACTAACTGCTTAAAAAGACTGGGCTGACAGGAAGGCTAGCTTCTGCCCCAGGCTCTCTGTCCCTTCAGTTACAGCACTGGGCCTGTGGCCCCCCTGGCCTTTATGCGATTTATTCATTTAATTATCTGTTAGATTACATTTTTCACAAGCAGGACACAGTAACAAGAGATTCTCAGGTCACCGTGCAAATGAAGTCCAAGTGGCTGGAGGCCCTGTGAGTCCGGTCAGCACCGGGAGCTTGTGTGGTTAGAGCCCGGTCTGTCACCGGGAGCTTGTGTGGTTAGGACCCCGTTTGTCACCGAGAGCTTGTGTGGTTAGAGCCCGGTCTGTCACCGGGAGCTTGTGTGGTTAGAACCCCGTTTGTCACCGAGAGGTTGTGTGGTTAGAGCCCAGTCTGTCACTGGGAGCTTGTGTGGTTAGAACCCCATCTGTCATCAGGACCTTATGTGGTTAGAACCCCATCTGTCACCAGGACCTTATGTGGTTAGAACCCCATCTGTCACCAGGACCTTATGTGGTTAGAACTGAGTCTGTCACCGGGAGCTTGTGTGGTTAAGTCCCATCTCTATTGCGTTGCAGATGGACACGGGCGTTGTGTTCAGAGGCAGATGAGAGGGGTGTGATGGAGGAGCGTTCCTCACATCTGTTCCCCCCCCCCTCGGCGGTGGGTGGGGCCTAATCTCCCATCAGCTCATCCGCGCGGGAGAGCGCTAAGAGGGGGTTTAGGACCGGCGCTGACTTCCTGCTGTACCGTCTGTTTCTCTAAGTCCTGCTGGACGTTTGCTTGCTCTGGCAGTGACCCACATGGGCTTAGTGCCTTTTGGTGTCAGTATCAGAAAAATCAAGCCGTTAAGCGCTAGAGGCAGGGATCTGAGAATTAACCTCGTTTTTTTCCCATGACGACACCATGAAAGGCAAACATTTCGTGAATGTTTGAATTTGTGAATTCCCTCTGGCTACTGCAGAATATTCCTTTCCTTTACGCATCCGCTGCAGAGTTGTTCTGTGATATTTTGCTTTACGGAACTGGAAATGGGAAATGTCAGTAAGTTAACATATCGGTGGTGGTTTCAGAGGATCAAGGATGACACAGGGCGGTGGACGCATGTTTGATTTCCCCATTTTCCCAAATTGTTCTTTGTTTGGTAAAGAGAGCTGAACTGTGATTCCTGGTCATGTAGACCTCTCTCTGGCACAGAGAAGCTAAACTGTGATTCCTGGTCATGTAGACCTCTCTCTGGCACAGAGAAGCTAAACTGTGATTCCTGGTCATGTAGACCTCTCTCTGGCACAGAGAAGCTAAACTGTGATTCCTGGTCATGTAGACCCCTCTCTGGCACAGAGAGCTGAACTGTGTGTGATTCCTGGTCATGTAGACCCCTCTCTGGTACACAGAGCTGACCTGTGATCCCTGCTCATGTAGACCCCTCTCTGAACTGTGACCTGTGTGTGACTCTTCGCAGGAATCCTCCTGATGATGACCCTGTGCAAGGAGGTGCACGTGTACGAGTACATCCCCTCGCTGCGGCAGACGGACCTGTGCCACTACCACGAGCAGTACTACGACTCGGCCTGCACGCTGGGGGCCTACCACCCGCTGCTGTACGAGAAGATGCTGATCCAGCGCATGAACACGGGCTCCGAGCAGGATCTCAAGAGGAAGGGCAAGGTCACGCTCCCTGGGTTCAGCACCGTCAGGTGCGACCCCTGACCCCCCTGACCCCTGACCCCTCCCTCCGCATCAGGGGGGTCCCCTCGCCAAAACCGAGTCCGGAAAATCGACGCAATAACCCGTGACGGACGGGTCAATCAGCGTGCTGTAGCGTTCGTAGGAGAGCACGGCCAGCGAGATCAACGACACGATTCCTGAGGGGAAAGCGAGGGAGAACGGGATTGGACAGGAACACTGAGAACGACCAATAGGAGCTGTGCGTAAACAGTCTTCACGCTGCAACGATGGTAGAATTTCGATACTTGATACTCCTGCTTCAGTGGGGGAAAAAAACACTCCTACCATAAAAGAATATTGCAGCAAAAAGCTTCTGAAATATATTTTTTTGATCTTCTTGACAAGAGAAATACATTGTAATTAACTTCCTTAAAACATCACCATTGTGGAAGTAAAATGAAACTATAAGGTACAAAACAAGACTATTTTTATATCTGTTTAACTAAGTGTATCTTCACAGGGCCCTCCTAACTAAAGCATATATAACACTGAGTATGTCACTGCATTAAGGAACGGTTAAGGCAAATGTGTTTTGTGACGTGACACATGCCCTTTTATATTAATATTAATATATGAACTCCTTTTTATATTAATATTAACGTATTCCTTTTTATATTAATAGGCCATTCTCACTGTTAACTGGCATAATGCATAATGCAGCTGTTTATTAATGCTTTATAAAGTAGTTATGCAATGTTTATTAATGTATTACATATACCTTACGAAGTCACACAAGTGTCAGTGCAACACAGTAATATTTACAGGTATTAGGCATCACTGTGTGAGTGGAAACAGTGTAAAACATACTTATTTTCAGATGTACAACCTTATGATCAAAAAATGTCAAAACAGTTCTCTGTGCTACAGGCTTTTTTATGAATGAAAACTAAACCTGTGACACCAACAAACACAGAAAAGACAGAGAAGCAGAATTACACTTAGGGGGAAACATTGAATACATGCCTCCTTTTTTACTGTTTGTCATTTTATTTCGCAACGCGAGATTCAGCTGATGAGGCATTTTGTGTTTAAAAATGCATTAAGATGTCAGAGATGTCCTTCCTGGAGGCCAATTTCTAGTATCTTAAGAGCAGTGTCAGGGGATACATTAATTACCCTTGTAAAACAGAAATAGAAAACGCATTGTGTGCTAACATGGACAATATAATCCCAAATCCTTCCTACTGCTTAAAGAGTAAAAAAAAAAAAGCGGTTTGAAAAAAATAACTTTTAATAAAATTGCTCTGAAGCGGTTTCATACATTTCAAATGTACTCTGTAACCTCTCTTGGCTGTTTGTGCTCATTTTAAAACGCAAGCAGTAATTCATTGGTTGCCCTTCCATTTTGATTTCAGAAGTGAACTTCAATGTGGGCTTCTTGTGTATGCCTGTTTTAAAAAGTCCAAATACGATCCACATGTGGAGCACTGTCCTTTTGTAAATGTGCACATATAAGTGGTCATTTTGGTAATTAAAAAAATCTCAAAAACCTCAATTATGACCGTGTTTCTAAGGGAAAATGTGATGCAATCAATTTATTGGTTCAGCTTACAGCATCTAAATGTAAAATATTAATATGAACGGTTTCTTTATACACTGACAGCAGATAAGAATAACCACTGCATGGCTAGTCATAAGGAATGACTAATTAAATTCCTCATTTACACCAGCTTATGCATAACTAACCACATTTAATTTCCCCAAGCACATATCTCCGCAGAAAGAGTGTGTATTTGTGTGTATGCGATACATTAATTTAATTATTAATTAGGCATATATATGCTCATGTCACAGACAGCAGTTATACTGAAACACACATCAAAAGTGCACTGTTCATGTTATATATAAGTTACAAATTACCACATTGCCACCAGAGCAATGCGTCACACGACCCTTCAGAGTCTTTCTGGAACATTCCTCTGTCGTGTTTTCATAACACACACATGCAGATGTATTTAATGAACTGTACTGGAAAGAGCCGATGTAATGCTATTTTTATTCAAAGAGGGGGGGCTGGAGCCTATCTCAGCATGCATTGGGCAAGAGGCAGGAAGACACCCTGGACAGGTAAACAATCTATCACAGGGCGCGCACACACACACCATTCATTCATCATTCACTCACACACTAATAGCAATGGGCAGAGTCTCCAACTGGCCTACCAGCATGTCTTTGGACCGTGGGAGGAAACTGGATTACTCATAGCAATCTCACATGGACACGGAGAATACATGAAAACTCCACACAGAAAGGCCCAGGCCGGGATCCAAACCCAGGACCACCTGGGTGACATTTAGCCCTGTATGAAAAAGACTTTGGCTAAATTATTTTCCCATGACAGATGACTTAAGTCAAAACTAGCCAACTTGAATTTCTCATTTCCTCTATGGCACCTGTGCACACATCCATACATCATATCCTGTTTCTCTTGGGCCCGTGTGCGGGGAACTTCATCCCGCCCCAGATCAATTCAATCCGTGACGTCGGTGGCCGGCCGACTCATTGTGGAACAACGAGGACGGGCACGACGTGGCGCGCCGGGGAATCATCAGGAAGAGAACGAGAGGCGCGTCGGCATTTGGGTCTCAGCGTTTCTGTTGCTCCACGGGGTGCTGGCTCAGCCAATCGGACACTTCGTTTATCCGTGCCGCGACCCCCCCCCATGCGCCAAAGCCCATCTGGCCAATGAGAGCCCAGCAGGAGGGACGCAGTGGAGAGGGGGAACTGGAGTTCAGTGCTGCTACGACCGCGATCTCGTCGGACCAATCAGGTTCCACGCCGAATACATAAGCAGAGCTGTGATTGGCTGAAAATTCCCCACAGGCTCAGACTTTAAACGTTTTTCATTTTTTATTTTATTGAAGCGTAATAGATACCAAAGTATAATCAATTAATCATAGCATATGGCTAGAGGGCTTAATATACGTTCAAAAAAGAATATTGAATAAAATGCACAGATTTACTGTCCTGATAGTTTCCTCTTTTCTGATGAAAAAAAAATTTTTATACGTATTGTCTGGCTTCAGATTCAAAGAGAGGAAAGAGCAGTCTCGTAGTCATTAAAGGTGAATTAAATATTAAAAGCTCTCCATCCCAGTCAGGGCCTGTGACTAAGGGGACATACTCGGCTCACAAAGAACTACCCCGAGGAATGTGAATGGTCTTCACCCAGATATTGGCATTAGTTCTGTGTCTATGTCTGTCAAACAGTTTGGGGGTGGGGGGGAACTCTGGCTTGTGAGCCTGGTGGGGTTGCGGGGGGGGAACTCTGGCTTGTGAGCCTGGTGGGGTTGTGGGGGAGGGGGGGATGTTAAAAAGTTATTGTTCTCAAACTCCTCATCTCCCCAGAAGAGCAGAGAGAAGCAGCAAGTGGCAATATCTGTATAACATTTAGGCACTCCACACACCGTCGTATCTAAAGTTATTGACACAATTTACACTATATTACACACCATCAATTTACACACCTGGATATAACATAACTCTTTGAGCTAGCCTATGCTTTCTGTGTGAACTGGACTTAATGTGTTCAAGTCTATGAAGAACTGTTATAAAATGAGGCTTATCGGACCTATGTTTTGTACCTTCAGGTTGCATTTATTGTCTCTTTGGATAAAAGCGTATGCCAAATTAATGTAATGTAATGTAATGTGATTTACTGAAGGCAGTTCAGATTAAGTGCCTTGTTCAAGGGTAAAATTGCAGCACCCCAGCTGGGGACATGATGCCCAACCCCAGAGTTATAAGAGCAGTTGCGCTAATTGCTATGCTACACTTTTAGCTCAATAAGGATGCTTTCTAGTGATTCAGTCACGATTGCGCACATACCTCCTCTTTGTTAAGCTTTTCTGTGTAGTTATAACCCTCTCACAACACGACCTGTTTGGCTCTATGCATCAGAGCAGTTCCAATTTTGCACCCGCCGTCTTTTCTGCTTCAACACGGTCGGCCCTTTCAGCGCAAGTGATTGTTTCTTGCGGGAAAACGAAGTACATATATAAATAATTATCCATTCGAACGCAGCGGGTCTTCTCAATAATGAACACAACATACCTCCGGCGGTGGCTGAGGCTAATTGTGCGTCTGTGGAAACGCGCTACAGGGCGTTCTGGGTTTTCATCCGGTTCCCCCGCGGGCGCGGTCTCACCGCCGGCCTGCTTCTTCTGGTCCAGCTCAAACTGTATCCCGCGGAAAAGCTCCCTGGAGATGAGCCCGTACGCGATTATCATCACCACGCCCGGGATGATGAAGAGCACGGACAGCAGCAAGATGTACCTGAGACCGAGAGAGACAGGGAGAGGAGGAGAGAGAAAGATATAGACAGAGAGGTAGACAGACAGACAGACAGAGAGAGAAGGAGAGAGAAAGATATAGACAGACAGAATGAGGCAGACAGACAGACAGACAGAGAGAGAAGGAGAGAGAGGCAGACAGACAGACCAAGAGAGAAAGACAGACAGGCAGACAGAGAGAGGCAGATCGAGAGAGAAAGAGAGAGAGAGAGAGAGAGAGGGAAAGAGGGACGGACAGACAGAGCAAGAAAGATACAGGCAGGCAGGTAGACAGACAGAGAGGCAGACCGAGAGAGAGAGGAAAGAGGGACGGACAGACAAAGAGAGAAGAAGAAGGAGAGGGAGAGAATAACAAGAGAAGTGAGCAGATCTGGCCCTAAGCACAACAGTGTTTGCAGACGTTTCAGGAGGAATCTTTGCCTAAGGCCGCCCGGGTCTCTGTCCTGGTTCCCGGATACAACTGAGCACGTGCGGGATTTCAGGCTGACGCAAATGAGCCAATGGCAGGAGTGATTATGGAGCTCTGTATGGCTCATCCTTCTCCCTAAACAATTTCCTGTATGATTAAGTACAGAAAAAAAACACGTGACTACAATCGGGGGGTGGGGAGGTAAACTGGGGCATGGATATGAGGGGGACGTACAGTATTTAACACGCAGACAGAATTTGGAAATGCTTGTTCAGTTTTTCACGTTTGGTGGCTTTTATAGCGGCAACACCCTTTGTCCCTTCTCATCTGTCCAGAGCTCGGACTCTTGGGTCCGTGCTCGCGGGATTAAAATTCCAGGTACACAGCGGATTAAATCATTTCAGTAATAGAAAAATTATCCATGGGTCACTTTTCAATTGGGGGGGGGGGAGTCTGACACCGGGCTCGTGAGTCCTTGACCGTAGAATATAAACATGATCCAGTCCGGGGACTTGTTAATGAAGAGACACCAGTCAATAATCATTGATGGTCATCAATCATTGATTAGCTGCCAAAGTGGTACAGGAGGAGCTATCGTTGATAAAAACATCCCCTCGTCGTACGCGAGAGCAACACGGCTTTGACCTGGCCGCGTAGTTCCTGTGATTTGTCTCCACGCAGAGCTTAACTGAACGAGCCACACGCCAGGCTCCATGCAACAGCCCATTGCTAAACACCAAGCAGTGACTCTATGACGGTTAATCACTTTGCCCATATATTACAGGGGTATAACTGCGATGGCCACTCTGCTGGTGCAAGCCTTTCGCTCGCTCAGTAACAAACTCTCAGAGAACAAAGGTATGAGAAAGTGCACTTGTCACTGTGGTGGTACACCATAGGTACGTAAAATTGTACCCCAGCCAGCAATACATCATTTATTTGTACCGTTTTTTTTTTTTTGGTCGTACAAGGTACTTATTAATACCCAAATGGAACATTATTGTACTTTCCGGGTACATTTGCGAAAGAACAAACATGTACCTGCACTGTACCTGCACGTACTTCAGAGAGGGCAGGGGCCCTAAGGAAGCTCACAGCCCTGCCATTCCTTTCACACTGTCCACTGATAAATGCCTGTGCCCATGCTAACACCATGAAGACGGACACTCACCTGCTGCCTGCTGGATGTCGTCCGAAGGAAGGCTTTCCTCGCAGACTGCGGGTGCAGTTATCTCTCCTTCTCCTTGGGGACTTTGGCAGACCAAAGGTTGACTTAACAGCTGAGTTATTTAACCGAGTCCCATGGTCCGGTCCAAGTGACCACACGCCTCTCCTCAGGGGGTTGAGTTGCTCACAGGGTGGAGTTCATCATGGGGAGGGGGAGCGGGGGGGAGTGTGGTGAACGTCAGATCTTTTCTGCTTCGGCTCTCAAAATTCTGGGCGTTTTGAAAGGATCGCATAAAGATCTGAGCGCTTCTTAACTCAGGGACAACCCTTCAATCCCAGTCCATTGTGATTCCTGAGGGACACAGATGGTAGAGACCAATCAACTTTACCCAGACTTTCCCACGTTCTTCTCATCATATTCAGTGTGGTGTGACAGGGGAAGATGGCTAAATTATTGAAATGTGTAACACTTAAAGACGTTTATTTATTTGACGTTTATTCATTAAACCCAGCACACATTAACAATGATTGTTTGAAACAATAACCTTGTTAATCATATCGTATCAATCGATTTTCTGAATGTGAAGGTACAAGCATCCATATAGGGATTGTGAACACGGATTGGTGGATGATGCTAACCTGTGACAGGTAGGGATTATGCATTTTCAGCAGTTGTGAATGATTGTGGCTAGGATACCTGGTGGTTCCTCCAGATATTGCTTTGGGGTTCAGTGTACTGACACTGTGTAGACTCCAGTAACTAGCGCACAACAGTCATAGCATGCATCAGAATGGAAGGGCTTCTGTTGGCTTGTTCGTCCTTGAAAGTGTTCTCCATGATTTCTCCCTCCGTCTACACATTTATTATTTTATTTTTTTACATTTTATCTTTTTTTCCCCCTGAAAAACAATTCAAACTGCCTCTACCTGCAGTCAGCTTGGTAACAGCAACTTCGCGAAGAGGATTCCAACATTTCCCCACAATATTCTCTTTTCTGTAAATCCTTCAGTTGGCGGCATGGTGGTGCAGTGGGTAGCACAGTGGCCTAACAGCAAGAAGGTCCTGGGCCTTTTTGTGTGGAGTTTGCATGTTATCCCCTGCGTGGGGTTTCCCCCACAGTCCAAGGACTTGCAGGTACACTAACTGGAGAGTCTAAATTTCCCAATAGGTGTAAATGGTATGTGTGCCCTGTGATAGATTGGCGGCCTGTCCAGGGTGTATTCCGGCCACAATGCACGCTGGGATAGGCGCCAGCACCCCCCGGGACCCAGCCCAGCATAAGAGAGTATAGATAATGGAAGGATGGAAATCCTTCAGCTGAACACTGAACTGTTCACAATCAAACCCTGCCGACATGCCCTCTTCCTAAACTCTTGATTTTCCAACACGCTCTGCTAGACACGCATTGTAAAATAAAGCTGACTGTGTATGTTATATACCAATTGGTCAGCACCAATGACTATAGGCACTGTAACACATTCGTGTAAATCTTGGCATTGCATACGACAGGCAGCCCCACTTCACAGAGGGAAATTCCAGCGCCATTTTTACTCCACTTATTCCTGGCATTCTCACATCTGTTCTGTGTAAAGCCTAATTCATCACACAAAGGGCTGATTCTCAAATGAGAAATGTTTCTCATTTTACCATGCTGAGGGGGGAGGGGGGAGGGGGCTTGGGGGGAGAAAGACAGAGACATAGAGAAAGAGGGAGACAGAGAGACAGAGACAGAGAGAGAGAGAGAGAGCGAGAGAGAATGTTTATACATGACTATAAAAGTATGCTGGTGTAATGTGTTCAGCAGACATCACTGACATTCAGGAGGACATGTTGGCAGTGTCTTTCTTCCCATATTGCACTAAAGCCACACCCCTTTGCTATGCAGAAGTTCCCAGATGCATTTCATCTACCAATGGGCCTGACAAACTTTACAATGAAAAAACATGTTTATGAATTATCCCCAACCTGACAAGGAAAAAGCTACTATGTCGCCACCTTGTGGCTATATTGGGCCACCACAAGCCTGATGTTGTGTTTCATGACATTTTTTATGAACTGTGTAGATTCTACTGGCAATTTTCAACATTTTTGAGAAAAAATAACACAAGCATTATCAGGCAGATGCATACACATACACTTTGCATGGACTCTTAAAGATACAGCTAACTCTACCACAAAGTTGAAATCATACAATTGGACACAGAAGTCTTTTGGTGTGCAACAGCACCATCTGCAGGCTGCTTGCAGTACAAAGACACGAATAACATCAGTGGGCAGAGAGAGAGCATATTACATTTGTTCAGCTGGGAGATGTTTTTTTTTTTTTAATCCAGAGTGAGCTTCAGTGAAAGAGAACATAATAGCGTCAATCCGTACAGGAGCAACAGAACCAGACCTGGCTAACATTTTCCAAGCCAGTGTGTTTGAGAGCAACACAATAAATGTACTAAATGTAGATGGAATTTTGCCAACCATGAACCATGATAATAAAAATCATACATTTTCACGCATACTAAACTACACAGCATGCCTTAACAACCCTAAAGAACCTGCTTATGGGATGGGTAATAGGAAAGAAACCAACAGGTGGGAAGAGGAGACACATGTTCTCCTTCTCCTTAACTGACCCTGTCTTTCGTCACCGAGTGACAGGTGAAACGTCCCACCCAATGAGAACGTTTCCGATGCATTGCAACCTTTTAGAACGCATGAAATGCATGCATGCGGCGGCGGTTGGCCTCTCTCTGCACACGGCTCGCGTTGTCTTTTCTGCAAGTGGAAATCACCTGGGACTGAAACAGGAAGCCACGCTGCTCGTAACCACAGCGCTGTGACTGTTGCTGGCCACCGACAGAGGCAGGCAAATAAAAGGCCGCAGTGTGCCACAGACATGCGAGTCTCTTGTAACGGTTATTAGTTTTGTTGTCTAAGCCTTTCAGCATCAGAGACCATTTTGAAAAAGCTACTCGCCTGACCCGAACGCCATGTTATCAGAATAACGGTTTGAAATCACGACAGGGTTCAACTTTTCGGAAAAAACTTGTTTCGGCCTCATGCTCGAAAATGTATTACAAAGAAATGACCGATAATATGACATACCATTTACATTTAATTTCCTGTTCGCCATTTATATTAGTTACTTAGCAGACGCTTTTATCTAGGGCGACCTACAGTGTATGAACAACCAAAGTGCTACTTGACTTATGAGCCATTTTAAACAAATTAGCTTAGCCTCTGTACCAGCCACAAACACACTCACTCCCTCAAGTACACTGAACACCTTTCTTATTTTGCTTATTTATTCTAGAAAAAAAGAACAAGAACAAGAACGTAAAAAACACATTAATATAACGCTTTAGACGAACTTTACAGCAAAGCTGAAGTCCACTTTGAAGGCGTCTGAAAGTGAAAGCGGTCGTCTTAAATAGCAGAACCACAGTAGACAGGAACCCAACATACTGACACACCTTTGCCCGAACTGAACGTTCAGGGTTGCTGGGGACGTTTTACAAGAGTTTACTCATGCAAAGACACCACACATCTCTTCTGTCCAACCTGAGGTACTTGTTAAACAGGTAAGAAATGAATTACAAGGATATTATTTAAATAATGGAATCTTTTATTTTTACATTGACCTGACATTTTGGGCCCCTTTTGGATAATTTAACATGAGTGCAAAGCCATGTCCTACGCTGGAAATGTAATAATTGCGTTAAGGTTTAAGTTTGTCAAGTTAACGTGACGACGTGACACTACCAATGAGCAGAGCGATGTACACACAAGTGTGCTGGCAGGCAAACTGAACAAAACATCTTGCTGTTCCTTGACGTGTGAGGTACTGAAGCATCTTTGTTTCCTATCAAGGGTGCGCCATGAATTCAACTAAAGGCCTTTTCCACGTGACGGTAAACAGCACATATTTAGAGATCATTGAGGGTGAGCCATGTTCAAATAAGTATGCGCACATGTGACGATATTACACGTACAAACGGTAGGCATGCATGAATCCCTGCAGTTACCATGGGAATGTGGTCTTAAAGTGCCTGGTGAGCTGCTTCCTGTGTCTCATCTTTTATACCATTGCTTTCTGTGTAAATATGTCTTCACATCTTGGATTTCACATAGAATTGTGGCCCAAATATGCACAATATTCCAAGTTCAATTGCAGGAAACAATCTTTAAATACTACTGCACTATTTCATTTCTTTAGATAAAGACTCAGCCCAAAAAAGTACCATTTCACTTATGAACATAATTTACCTCCCGTTTGAATCTTTAAGCTTCATCTGAACTAAACATTAAATGTCAATCAGACCTTTTATGAATGTATTTTCTGAATTATTTTGATCTGTGCACCTCTGCTATTTAACCGAAAGGGTTTAAACAAAAGCACAACCTGTTATTTTCTTAAATGTATTTATTTGAATAAGAACATGCACCAGTGAAACTGACTTCAGGTCAATTCATGGTGGAATAGTTCCTGTTCAGTCCCTGTTGATTTAAATGAAGGTTAAACATAGACTCCGAGGATCCAACATAGATTTCAATTTGTTTTTGCCTAGACAAGATTAGATGGACTGGCTGGCTCGTTCTCAATAAATAAAAAAATGCTCAACTCAACATAAAAAAGATTTAAATAAACATGAAACTAAATTTTATTTACAAAGTATTTTCCTTTTTTTGATTTTTCTGGAGCCAGTTAAACTCTAAGGATGAATAGCTGAAATGAAAGTAGGGTCTCTGATTGCTAACCCTGATTCAAAATAACTTAGATATCATGGGTGATTGTTGAGAATTATTTATGTCAGGCTGTAACCAGCCCTTAACACCTTTTTAATTAATTTACCTATAATTTACCTACATATTCCTGTGCAGCTCGTTCCTGAATGTGAATTCATTGTATGTTTCTGATTGTTTTGATGGTAGAGGTGTTCCTGACCGTGTGGCCGATTGCCCGCTACGTGTTCCTGGTCCTGTTGCTGAGTGTCTTTGTAGGCACGCTGGTGACAGACTGCATTACCAGAGGTGCCGGCAATCACACCTGTGCTGACATTTCACTTTTTCACACATTTCACACACGCAAACATGCTGCGCACACAACTGCATATACGCATGCACTCATGCACATGCACAAACGCACGCGCGCGCGCGCGCACACACACACGTGTTTCCCGTACAATTAATATATTTGGGCAGCCCGCCCAAGTAGATTTCCCCCTTCCCAAAAAGATTTTTCGGTGATCAGTTACTTATTTCTATAAGCAACACGCTATACCTTTGTATTAGTTTTTTTGATTATTATTTATTTTCTTATGTCAAAGTGACATACAGCCGACTTTTGTTTCGCTGCGTGAGCTGGCCCTCCCCCTCCCTCTCGTAGCCGGCATATGTACAGTAGAGCCAAGCAGGGAGGGCAGTGCCTGAACCAGAGACTTTAAAAAATATGGACAAAGCTACTGTGACGTCACCCATTGACTCTCCGTGGGTCTCTAAAACACGTTTTGAAGCTCAATGGCGGGTGCGGCCATTTTCTCGATTTGGAGCCAAAACCATAGAGTTAAGCGGTCTTGTGATTTTTACAATTTGATTGACAGTCCGGTGCAGAAAAGCCCATCAACCTGAACGAGGCTAGCTGACTGTCGGCCGTTATGTTTTCAAATATATTATCAGATGTTTGCGGAGTTCAATTTCCATCCGTGACTGTACTGTGTCATGTAATCACGTTATATGTATGACATAAAAAATACAAATAGGCTATGTTCAGTTATCTTCAATTTATGTTTCTCAGCAAAACGAATATGCTTAGCTAGCATATCAGCTTGCCAGTGAGCTAGGTAGGCTATCCGTGGTTAGCTCACGCATTAGCAATATGAACCACAGGGGAAGAACATTGACTACACTGATGGTCAATCAATCAGAGATGTGTAGACTACTGGTGATCTTACTAGGCTAATTTTCGTACAACTGTCTGGTAGATCTGCTGTTAACCGAGCAAGTTATCGTCGTAGGTTTTCGCCACAGTCAGTTAATGTGCCAGTAACTGCTACTAGCTACTCCATCACCGTTTGTGGTGTTCACTTGCTGGGTGACGCTAGCTGACCGATCGTTCGCAAATCACTTTCTACCAAATAAAAATTAACACTGTCAGCGGTGATTAACAAATCTACCAAGTATTTTAATAACTGATCTGCAGGCGTGTAAATATGACAACGCACTTTGTACAGCAAGTTTTCCACCTGGTGCATGAAGACAAAAATGATGTAGCCTACATTGAATTTCTAATTATTATTATATTAGGCTATTATTTTTTTCTTGTAAATCATCAAAACCAATGGAGAAAAGCCAATATACGCAAGGAGCCCCCAGAACCGATTCTGAGAACCACTGTCTTAAATGCCTAGCTTGTCGGTCTCTTAAATGCTAAAAACATGTTCCTTTCTAAATGCCAAGATGGTTACTTTCGTTAAATTCTGTGTGTGTGATTTCATCGTGTGTTGTATATTCAGCAAATGAACCTTGAGACTCTTAATTCGCTTCGTGAAACTGAAAAAGTGTTCATCCCAAAATCGGGATTATAGTAGCTTTGTCACATGCGTGAAGCATGGCCCAAGTAGATATTTACGGAATGTACACGACTGACAAGCCGTCAAACACGTCTGACAGATTGAATGTTTGCCGGTTAAGGTTAGCTAGCTAGTCAAATGGCTTGGTAGCCGAAGTTGCGAACTGTTTTAGCATAGGCTACTACTGGACTACCAAATATAGCAAGCTGATTACCGATTACTACTTTCTGCCAACTAATTATTTGGTTAAGTAGGCTAAAGGAAATAGTAAAAATGACTCGGCTACCGAAAAACTTAAGAGGAGGATTATTTTATGGTCGTCTAGTGCAGCTGTAAATAGCACACGCCATAATGAAATCACCACGAAATGGGATGCCTGCATTTTCAGACTTAGCACAGGCGGACCGTGGCCCGAGCCGCAATGTCAAGGCCAAGAGGCGCCACCGCCCACCCCAGTGACTGTAGCCCCTACTGTAGCTCAGTCCTCCGCAGTAATCCGGAAGTGACGCAAGCTGTACCTCATTGTTCCAGAACAAATATTGGCACTGTGCCCAAATGACGCAATAAATCATGAAATTGACCCATGGACAGTCATAAGACGAATAAAATACACCTATTATGACTATTTGTTCTTGTGAGAAAAAATTAATGACTTTGTATTTTGATCGCATTTGTACCGTAGACTTACATGGAAACCGGATATGAAAACACTTATACTGGAGCCATCCGTAGTGGCGCTAGTGAGCAACCAGGAACTACAACACCAGGAAATGAGCTTCAAAAACGAAGTCTGGTTTTGGCCGCTTGGCCTGAACACGAAGATAATTAGAAGGACACCGTATATGTGCCAGTTCATGAAATATTTGAAGTTTTTCAAAATCGGGTAAATTTGGCCATTGTTATGTAGCTATCGTTTCCTAAAAAGAACGTATCCCCTGCCCTAACCAAAACAGCAGTTATTAACATTAATTAATTAATGTTAACAAGCATCAGCCAGCTAACATTAGCTTAGACAGCTAATGAAAACGTTAGCCTTTTCACATTTGACAGAGATGAGTAGGCCTACAGAAAAATTATTTTTTTAAATGAAAGCTAGAGGGAGAAACCGCATAACATTACTGTTATAGTAACATTTACGGTATACAGTTAACCATTACTGCAAAAAATGTTTTAGTTTGGGCTACTTTTTAACTGTGTTCATTCTCTTATTTTAGCCCACCCCTTCCTTATCTGGGAATTTGTCGTAAATCTGTGCACAAAGAAATGCTTGTTGTATGAGTCTGGGTCATGCTGCTGCTCCAGGAAGGCGGAGAAAGAATTCATTCTCTTTGTCGCCTGTACACCTTGACGCGAAAAGTAAAAATAAATAAATAAATAAAATTGCCCCAACACAAAATATGAATAAAGTGCCCGAACCCAAAATGTGAACTCTGTCCGCGCAGTAAAATTTTAACACCCCACCCCTACACGGAGTCGACCGCCGCAAATAAATGTTGAGCCCTGGATGTGTAAGATGCGCTATTCAACATTCTTTCTTTCTTTCTTTTTTTCTACAGGAAACAGATGCTCAGAAGAAACGAGGCCTGAAAGGGTAAATGTGGCAGTTCTATTCTGATTAAACGTGGCCTTTTGCATCACATTTTAAAATAGGCCAAGTTAAACTACCACACAGATAACTGTAGAAGCCTTTGTAACCCCGTTGTGATCTTCAGTACTGTAGTTGGCTCTGGTGTGTAGCTTCTCTTACTGGTTCCACTGGGTCAGTACTGTAGCTGGTTCAAGTGTGTAGCTTCTCTTACTGGTTCCACTGTGTCATTACTGTAGCTAGCTCTGGTGTGTAGCTGCTCTTGCTGGTTCCACTGGGTCAGTACTGTAGCTACTCGTGTGTAGCTGTTCTTACTGGTTCCACTGGTCAGTACTGTAGCTGCTCTGGTGTGAACTGTTCTTACTGGTTCACTGTGTCAGTACTGTAGCTACTCTGTGTGTAGCTGCCTTACTGGTTCCACTGGTCAGTACTGTAGCTGGCTCAGTGTGTAGCTGCTCTTACTGGTTCACTGGTCAGTACTGTAGCTAGCTGGGTGTAGCTGCTCTTACTGGTTCCACTGGTCGTACTGTAGGTGCTAGAGTGTAGCTGCTCTTACTGGTTCCACTGGGTCATACTGTAGCTGACTCTGGTGTGTAGCTGTCTCTTACTGGTTCCACTGTGTCAGTACGTAGCTGACTTGGGTGTAGCTGTCTTATTGGTTCCACTGTGTCAGTACTGTAGCTGCTCTGTGTGTAGCTGCTCTTACTGGTTCCACTGTGTCAGTACTGTAGCTGCTCTGGTGTGTAGCTGCTCTTACTGGTTCCACTGGTCAGTACTGTAGCTAGCTGAGGAGTGTAGTGCTCTTACTGGTTCCACTGTGTCATATTAGCTTGTAGCTGCTCTTACTGGTTCCAATGTGTCAGTACTGTAGCTGGCTCTGGTGTGTAGCTGCTCTTACTGGTTCCAATGTGTCAGTACTGTAGCTAACTCTGGTGTGTAGCTGTTCTTACTGGTTCCACTGTGTCAGTACTGTAGCTGCTCATGTGCTGTAGCTGCTCTTCTTTCACTGTGTCACTGTAGTAGTAGCTGCTAGGTGTGTAGCTGCTCTTACTGGTTCACTGTGTCAGTACTGTAGCTGCTCTGTGTGTAGCTGCTCTTACTGGTTCCAATGTGTCATACTGTACGCTCGTACTGTCTTACTGGTTCCACTGTGTCAGTACTTAGCTAACTCTGATGTGTAGCTGTTCTTACTGGTTCCACTGTGTCATACTGTAGCTGCTCCTGGTAGTTAGTGCTCATCACTTGATTTCACTGTGTCAGACGACTGCCACGGTCCACTGCATCGCAGCTATAGGAGCATTATAGCTACCACCACACGCACACAACGCACACTCAGGCCAGGTGTAGCCTGCCTTCACTGTTCACTGAGATGTACGCCTCTGTTATGTTCACGTATCATATGCTAGCTGTGTGTGTATGGTTCAGTCAGTACTTAGTAGCTCTGTGTGTGCTGTTTAGTCCCTGTGTCGTACTGTACTAGTCGTGGTGTGCTCTTACTGGTTCACGTTCATACCAGCTCCTTTCCAGGTCCAGACTGCAGAATAACACCGCAGGATCAGAAGAGGGCATAGGATATATAGAAGTCTGCGCACAGTACACACACACACACACACGTGTGCACACACGCACACACACATGCACACACTCACACGCACGCACGCACGCACACACACGCACGCACACAACCGCACACTCAGAGCCCCAGGCCTTAGCCTGCCATTCCTGTTAATGAGATTCTCTTCTGCACATCTTACCCACAGCAGTTCACACCTTTTCATTGTCTTTCCTGTTGGCAATAGTTAAAAGCTTCCTGGCTGTGTGTGACAAACGAGGCTAAATGCAACTGGTGCATGTTAAAGGCAAAAAAAAAAAAAGTCTCATTAGGCGTAACTTCCTGTTTTTAATGAAGAAAGACAAGACTCAGAAACAGTGACCACCGCATGTCATTTCAGCAACTGCCTTAATCTGGAGATAGCGAGAGAAAGGTTTTCATCTTACACACTATGAAAGAACCAGCCGTTCCCCTAATTTTGAACATGCTCATAATAAATGCTATAATTAGCATTAATATTTCAGGCCTGCTGGCAGATAATCGACTAAAAGGTAAACTAATTATGTATTTTTCCTAAAGTCTGTCAAATATGTTTCTTTCAGGTGGCATATTTCATAACCTGATTTGAGTTGATCTGATTTTTAGGAATAGGTCCAGAGTGTACAGTTGTAGTTACACATACAGTATTTTTATTTATCCTTTATATATACAGGTTGTGTCATTAAGATAAAAATCTCTTTAACAAGAGAGAGCTCTTCAAGAGGCAGTAGTTACATCAAATACAAATTAGCATTATGCAATTAAAACATGTTTAATAACCGAATATAAAATTGAGATCTAGTGCCTCACATTTCACTATTAAATATTATTTCTTTATGTTTTAATTACAGTGTGAATCTATCTGCTTCATATATAATGCTAGTTGATATATAAGATTGCTAGACCTGGTCTTAATCCCAACTGGAGGTTTTTGATAGGCTTATTATTTCAGTAAGGAATAATTATTACGTACAATTTCTGATGGTAATCAAACTTTTGGCCGCAAAAAATGAACTAAGTACCAGACACAACTGAAAAACTTAGTAAAATGATTTGCTTTGCATGGCTATTTCTTTAAGTTTCTTTGAGTTTCCATCTGTAAAAGAATTGCAAAATATGAATGTTCCTTGCCACACAATAATTAATTCAGCCAACATTTTATTTAAAAAACATTGATTTAATCTTGCTCAAGAAGACTGAATATCACTAACAATTTAATTAATTGGAGATTGCATTATTGCTTTAGATCATGTTTTATTTTCATGGTATTGCACAGTATGACATCAGAACTATTATTGTTATATTTTTAGCTATTCATTTGTACTATACATTCTGCCAGTAATGAGTATTGGTGTTTTATTTTTATTTTACCAATTATAACCTGTATGTTTTACATGTATGTTTTTTTTCTTTATCCAGTTAACTGTAACTATTTCTGTGTTCTAAAAATTTTAAATTAAAAAATATTTACATGGCTGCAAAGAACACTGTATGAAATTTTAAAACCAATAAATAATGTTATGACTTAATTCCATGCCTTGAACATAAAAGTAGAGTGAGCCATTATTTTTGGAAATATTAGATACAACTCAACAAACACTAGATGTTGCAATTGCACATATAATCCAATTATTACTTTTTCTGACGTAAAAATTAGCATTCCTGAAGTCAAGAGCTTGGGGTTGGGATTGTCTGGGTGAACATGGTATAGATTATCACGCTACGCAACACAATCTCAGCATATTATTTTTTGTGTTCATGTGGTTGTTGCAACCAACCGTGCTGGCTACTGCCTTTTCATTCTTTTCATTTAAATATGAAATGTATTTCAAATTAATGTATTATGTCAAATGTATAAATCAATGCAATAGCACGGCCGGTCGGTATTAATGTGCGGTTCGTTAGGTTACCCGGGTATCTCACTTTTGGAGACGCCAGGTCAAACGTCCCGATTCGTTCACTTCATAAGTCTGAAGTTTAACAGACTTGAATTCCTAGTGATTGTATCTTTTGCATAGCATGCGAAATTATATGGGAAAACCTGCTGGTATAATGAAATTAAGATACATATTAACTCCCAAATTTCTATTTTTTCCCTGTGTAGTTTCTTTCACTGATAATATATATATATATATATATATATACATATATATATATATATATATATACATATATATTTTTTTACTTAACAAAATTACACTAGCTTTATGTTTCATGTAATATATTTTCTTCATTATTAACTTTGAAAACCTCTGACAAGTTCATAAACATGTTATGTGGATATTTTCAAATTGGTTATGTTGGAATTACATACCGTATTCTGGAATCATGTCTTCTATTATATTATTTCAGGGCAAGAAAATGATTGTTCCGTTGACGTCAGAGTTAAGCGAAACACAGTATGGATGACCTATACAACGCAAACTCTGCGAATCAACTGTACAGTTCAACACTGTGGAAGCACACTGACAGTTGGATGGTGTAAATTGGGAAATCAATCGTTATGTGCACCGGTGAGTGAATCAGACCATATCAAAATCCAAAGGGAACAAAATCAAGAAGACCCTGATGCGGCCTTCATGTTTCTGCATTTCACAAATATATCCAGGAAGGACTCGGGTCTCTATCGGTGCACAACATGGGGAAATACGTCCCTTTTAAGCCATTCAATTAATGTTTCAGTCCTGGGTGAGTAGCCAGCTCCTATTATTAATAACATGAATTTGAAACATCATACATGCATTAGCCTACATTTACCACCGAATACTTAAAATAAGCTTTGCCTCACATGACGCTACTTTTCTTTTTTTTAAATCACTGCTGTTGTTGTTTGTAATGCTGTTTAACTGTAGTTGTCGTTTTGCTGTCTTAGTTTCTATAATTTATCTTACCATCCCACCAACATCATAGCCTAATTCTGTGCCTGCTCTAACCCGTTTTCTCTGTGGCCAACACACCAACAACACACTAAACAAAATTCATTTTAATAGCGCTTCATTAAATGACGCAAAATGTAACGATACATAACAAATTGTAGGTCTCCTGTTCCGAAATTCCAGAATGCCCAATAGAAATCTCGGTGCCCGAGAAAAGATCGTGGGACGCCCAAGTCTCGTCGTCTCTGACGCTGAACTGCACGGTCAGATACGGCTACCAGCCCCGTCCTGCAGTAACATGGTGCAGACAGCAGGGGGAGTCCTGCATGCAGCTGGAAATGGGAGAGAAAAGCAATGTATCGTGGCACCAGTCGGACCCGTACACAGGCGTCAGTTCATTCACCTTCCTTAATGTCTCCCTGTCTGATTCCGGAGAATATCGCTGTGTGGTGCATCAGAGAAAGGCCTGTGGAGACACCATTTTCAGCCCCTCTCTTCAGCTCTACGTGACAAGTAAGTCCACTTCCTGCACTGTCTGCTACATGATGTGTATAAACACGGGATTATTTCACTTTCTATGTTTATTTCTCTCCAGGAAAAGGACAAGTTGTGACCAAGCACTGCATTAAAGGTATCATCCATGGGAACAGTTTACTAGGCCTACTTGATGATACATGGAACATTATTAAATCCCTTGAATACATACTGTATCTGGTTGCATCTGTTGACAAGAACATTTAGTTATACATCTGATCATTCATATACAGCAACATTACCCAACACATATTTCATAATCATTTAAAATATCAGATATTTCTAATAAAATACATTTAGGAAACAAATGTTTAAGTCCAGATTTCACCTAAGATTTTCAAATCAATGTCACCACAATAACAAGTAGGCTAATATATATTAAGTGTGTGAATTTATTTGAGTAGATTTTATATGCCTACTTACAATGGTCCATTCTTTAAAAATAAAAAAATTTAGTTTCTGTAACATTTGTATTACAAGGGAAAGCATAAAGAATGAGACGACCTGATACGATTACTCACAATGACTTATTTCCTTTAATAGCTGAGTTAGGAGTTCTGGCCAAGGTAGTGGACAATGGACGGATCTTCTTCTTCATAGCAGTGACCGTGGCTGTAATACTGCTGACACTGTGCTGGGCTCTCAAGCTCAAAGGTAAAACACGACGTCACAGTTGTGAAATCACAACCATAATAGTCATGAAATGAAAAACCACATGTTCCAAAATAACACATCTTACAGTAAAATAAACAAAATCGTACTGTCTCTGTGTATTACTGGTCTGCACTGAAACCGAAGGGACTTTTAATCTGTGCATGGACAGTAAAGTTCCCAATATCCCTATATTCTGGCTAATTAAAATATTGTAATAACACCAGGATGATTTTTAGGTGTATTACGAGGTAAAAGCAATGTTTTTTCTTTTCACCCTTTGACTCCTCCCCTTACCCCACCAGGAAAACTTTTCCCCAGAGACAGACCCCCCACTCACAGCCCCGCCTCCCAGGAACTTCTGGAGGTGCCGCCCCCTCCACGGTGTCAGCAGTCTGGGATGGAGATGCCGGATGACAACCCCTCAGCAGACAGCGAACCTTCAGACTACGAGACCTGCATCTGACAGCTGTCACTCAGCAGACAGATCACTCTCACACAAAATAATACTTCTCCGTTTTGCGTGAGATTAACTTGCTGAAATTTTTACTTTTTTCGATTTGGATAAATTCACTGAATGTATCTGTACATCATACTTTTTTGTCATTAATTGTCAGACATTTCTTATATCTATGACGATCTACTATAAAATTAATCACATCTACTACTGGTCTCTTGGTATCTTACCTATGATCTCATACTCCTTTCCACTTTGGATAAGTCGTAGTATTTTATCATTACACTGACGGGGACTCATAACTCCAGATGTCATGAACCTGTTCTTTCTTTTCACAGTGAATTTCCATATGCTGATGGTAAAAGCCGCATTTCCACCGCATGATACCGGCTCAACTCTACTCTACTCGCTTTTGGTACCAGGTACTTTGTTTTCCACTGCAGATAGTACCCCCGTCAATGTAGCTGGTCGTCATAGCGATGCCGCATGAAACGCGTTGCTCTGACCAATCAGTGGTCTGCAGTGTTTCACGTCACCTTTTAGTATCGCCTCAGCTTGCTTGGAACCTCGACGGAGGTGATACCAAAAAAAGTACCAGGTATCAGGTACTATCCACAACTTTTGCTCGATGGAAAACCAAAAAAGTTGAGTAGAGTCGAGTTGAGCCGGTACCATGCAGTGGAAAAGCGACTAAAGAGAGGGCTCAGAAATCCCATAATAACCACATCTAACACTTGCTGTTATTGACTGAACTGCAAACCAACGAAAAGGATTTAGCTTTTTACAGAAAGTCAGTGTCACGGAAGGCCTAAAGGTCAGCGAACGCAGAGCACAAACAGATTCTATCTGAGGCTAGGCTGCACGTTGCTTGTGAACAATCAATTTATAGACACCTGGACGCTTCAGGACTCCGGGGGTAAGGTGAGACAGCCAAATCAAACACCACCAACCCCGCCCCTCCACCACAAGCATTTTATCCTCCATTACGTTTCCTCTGTTTGTGGTTTCCTTAATGCACCTTTATCTGGAGGGCAATGTAGCAATGCACCATTTAACTTGGAAGCTTTCAGCCCGGTGGGGATATTTATTGCATATGGTAATTGTTATTTAGTTTTGGCTCGTGTTTTGGTTGTGACGGCAGTAACGCAGGAGCTGTCTGATCCCTCTTATTCACGGCTCATTTCACCCTATAAATTTGTAATGAGGCATTCCTACTGACTACACCATTGTCGTCGTCTTTGCCTCACAGAAACGCTTCTCGAGTTTTTAACATGAACTTAATTGAATTGCTGACACGCTGTTTGTTTTATATTACGGACTAATTGAAATACGTGGATGGTTCCTCTTAGGCTGTTTTAAAATGACTGGTGGCAGTGTAACATAATGCACAGGGACCTGGGCTTGTAACTCAGGATATAGGCTAGTGCTTTGATTCCCAGCCTGGGTGCTGCTGTTATGCCCTTGAGCAAAGTGCTGAACCTGAACCGCTTCAGTGAACTTCCAGCTGTATAAATGGGCTGTATAAAAAAGTATTAGCTGTGTAAGTTTCCTCAGCTAAATGCCTGAAATGTAAATGTAATCATTTTTATTTTGTGCAATCGTTATTAACTTCTGTGGATGCTGGTGTGTTTTGCCATCATTTTTTAAACTTTGTTTAGAGTGCACATGCACGCATGCACACACAGACATGCACGCACTCACACACGCACAAACACACATGCACACACACATGCATGCACACATACACACACATATGCAATCCCACAGTACTGAGCCCAATTCCATTATTTTTAGATGCAAAGTGACAAGATTGATTATGATTCTGTGTCAAGAATTGCAGGCAGGAAGAATGCCAAGAATGGGCAGGATACTGGAGCAGAAGCTACCTCTGTATAGAGAGCACCGTGGCAAGTTTACCTGGGTGTTGCACGGTGATAGATTGAAATGAGTGCCCAGGCAGCTTTATGAACACAAAGGAAAGCATTCAACTCCCAGCATTCAGCCCATGGGTGCAAAGAGCTCCACTTCCTGTTCCCCGTTTCATACACTGAGATGCACTGCAATTCAGGGCCACGTTCGCAGCTTAAAAACCCTTTTCAAGTGACAAAAATTTAGACTGCGCTGTGATCCGATCTGCCCATATTTCAAATGCTGCTGGTATTGTGTTTTATGGAACTGATCGCAGCACTTTGGCTACACAAAAGGGATTTCTAGTGCTTCTACCTGCTCAGCTTGAACTCCACAGCAGGCAGAGATTACAGCACAGTTTCATATGAAATAACTGCTTTCGGCTGAACTCACCTGGCCCCCAGAAGAACAAAGGTAACCGCGCGTTTGAGATGTAATACGACACTTCTTCAAACACGTCAGAACCATGTTCCGTCCAAAGTATTTCACATGGAACTCTCTGCACGATACATACAAGGCACACATGCAGACATGAACATCCAAAATTATGAACAGAAAATTAATTAACAGAAGTTTAGGGCCCGTGAGCATTCAGGTTTGTTTCATGATGTTACTTTCACTGTCGGGGAGCACCTCCAGGGACTTTGGGCCGTATGAACGGATCTCACATTGGGCCCCACCAAGCAAGGCCACTGCACTATTACAGCACAATTTTTGAGGGCCCCTGTCTGTCCCGGGCCCTTACAGTAATCCTAACCCACGCACCCCAGGCCCGTACACTACACATGGACATAAATCGAGGCTAGTAATTAAGAGCCAGCAAAGTAATTGCTCAGCACTTAACTCTGTCCCTTAAGGTCAACTAGACCATCAATCAAACAGACCTTGAAATTTAAAGAGACGCCTATTGTGGCTGATTGAAATGGTTTCAGTTGAAGGATTTAAGAGCAGAAATAACCTCTCTACAGAGCTCCTTTGTAAGGTTACATGTGGCTAGGCGTAGACACATAGCTGGGAGAGTTAAGGTACTTTGACCATTCAGCAGATTTCCTGTCACAAACACTGTGAAGGACCTATCGATTCTGTAAAAATCACCCGCAGCGCAATCTCGGAGGGCCATAATGATAGTCTATTTTAAGGTCTATTTCAGTTTGTGTACATGAGGATTGCGCAGATGGCAGAGGCTTCCGGTGATCACAGTGGACGCCCGTTCCGCTGTGCTGCACTGTGGAAGGGCGACGAAAGTGTTCGGGCATCAAAGCGCGCTACTTCCTTCACACACGCGTGGGAGCAGATGAACTGTGTTGTATCACCCACCGTATTTTACAGTTCGAAAAATAAAATGGACGTACAGAAAACATATGGTCAAAGACAAAATAAAATTCAGTGCTGTGATTGAAAATGCAACTTTTCTATGCACCAATAATGGTTAGCAAAAGCCTACACAACTACACAAATTCATTCCTCCACAAGATGCTTTGTGAGCAATCTATATCGTCCCACTCACCACCAGGCGGCAGCGTATCCTTCTACACTAACCCGCGACGTTTGGTCGTACTTAGTGAGATGCAACCACCTCTTTCTCCCCCCGACTCTACGACTGTAAGTAGACCCACCACCCCCTCTCCCCTGACGTACACCTCTCTTATCCACACCGTCACTGTTGGTCTGTTTCGCATTCGCGCTCCTACTCCTGAAGCAGGTGGCTCCAAGTAAACTAGAACTCCGATCATCCTTCCCGTCACACAAGCTCAAAACAGCTTCGGACTGTCCACGCTGTCCCCTCTGATAACAGTCAATAGCGGGTTCTCCCAGTCGCTATCGTAATGAGGAAGCCTACTCATCTTTGAATCACTTTAACGGAAGACATCCAATCGGATAACATATACATGCTATTGGCAGTGCTGTATCTTTGTTTAAAGGAACGACATGACTTCGCAACGAGGAAGCACAAGTACACTGCCATCACACTTTAAGAAAAGTAACTTTTAAAGTTTAGCGTTCTCGCTGTAAGTGAATGTCATTCGTGTAGTTTGACTTTGCGCGCAGTATTATTCATTTAGACAACCCGAGCGCGATGGACGTACAGAAACTGAATGAAGCGTCTTCTGGTTTTGTGGATTGTGTGCGAGCGCAGAGCAACTCATCCTTGAACAGCACGGCAAATATGACCGTGGAAGTTATCAACACCACCACCTGTGGAAACGCATCAGTCGTTCCAAAACTGCCACCCGCGCGACAGAAAGGTAAGGTGTCACCTGTAACATCTGTGGCGACAGTAAAATATTTGAGCAACGAGCAGAAATGAAGCCGATCGCCTTGAATATATAAACTTGTTCACCAGCCGCATACTTCGCGGGAGGAAACGCCGTGCTTCCCCGCAGCGCCGCGCCAATGCATCTGCCCACTTCCATCTGTAGCTTACTGGAGAATATTACGTTTTTGGTGAATTTTCTTTCCGTGGCGAATAAAATGCAAAGAAAATAGTATCACGGAAATGTTAAAGGTTCAATGCAAACCTATTTTAATGAGGTATTCATGGAGTCACATTTTGTTGACAACAAACCTTATTCAGCTATTCTTAAAAAAAAAAACTAAAAAAAAACGCTAATATACAAAAGGTAAAACGTTGTACAATTTAGTTCTTGAATGTAATCTCCCAAATTGTCGTATCATTCTATACATGACATTATGACGGTTTCAAAAATTACTCTCCTAAAATTAATAAACGCCCAGATATGTGATAAGTATTCATAATGACTATTAAAATTGACATGCGCTTTTAAGCGAAAAGCCTATGTCATATCCATGGACGTTTCTTACTGCTTCAAATTGGGCAACACGGTAAAAGGTATATCTACATTAATATACTGCAACGAAATTTAAGCTTCTAAAGATGTCACTCCTAAGAAAGCCCAACATCTCCAAATTGGTCTATTTCTTTAGACAGTTTACGTCTATAGCCTATAATAGAATCGCTCTCTTAGAACTGACAACTCATGTGAAAATACGTTTCACTTGGCAATAGCCTATAGCCTCCGCGGACTACAATCCAGATCATTTACTCGTGTTGTAGGCTACGTTTAGGATATTGCCTTTGTAACCGGCCAATTATAAGTAGGCTATATAGTGACTTGCGGAACAGCTTATGTTTGATAAAGCTTGGATTTCTAGTCATAAACATGGAAAATTACCTTAGAATTAATCATTAAGGGGACAGTGCTGAAAAGAACTCGCAATAGCCTACCCAACCGTCCCGGTATCAGGTGCTTAATGGGCTTTGACAATCAGTGTGGAGGAATTCTGTGTACGGACAAAACGCTTTTACGACCAAACACAGCAAGACAATCTTAGTTCAAAATGTGTTATTATCGTAATAACTATATGCTACCACTTTTTGCCGTCCCTTCAAATTTATATTAAGGAAAAAGGATAGTGGGATTCGAGTTCGCACGACTCGTAAAGCAACGGACTCCAGGTAGCTCAGCTCCTCGCTCCTGCTCGTGCTTTGCCGGAACTGTTGGTTTAATTCCCAGCGTGGTGCGATAGACCCGCGTTCATACGAAAACATAACGTTTTACAAACCTGTGTCAGTTAATACGACATTTTCAAACTCTGGAGCCGTCTAACTGTAGAATGAAGATTTCCTTTTGAGAGGAACCAAGTAGTCTAGGCTAAGTATGAATGAAAGTAAATAAAGTACCATGTATTAGCGTTAACCGGGACTTATTTCATAGTAATCAAAAGGTTTAGCCACATGTTGTATTATCAAGATTTTTTAAAACTGTGTGTTACATTTTTTAATATGTAATCCAATTTAACACCCCACTTCCCATTGCTTTAGTTGGCCATTCAAGTGATACACGTTTTAGGACACTGATTCTGGTTGTCTTTTCTTTTGTAATCGTTGATAGGCGGTGGTTTAAATCCTGTCTTACAAGCAGAAAAGCCGTTGAATGATTCATTCAAAATTTAGATCTACAAGCAGCCTGCTGCAGGACGTAAGCCAGGCCACTATGCTATTTTCAGTAGCAGGGACATTTTTTCTTTATGTCCAAATCACACACTATTGGGCATAAAGTTGGCTTTCTTCCGATATCTCACTCTCCTCCCATTTCTCACAGTGAGACGTTCAACTCCCAGAGGAGCAGAACTGAAACCCTGACAGGCGTTTCAGTCTCTAAGACCTCGTTTGTTACTATTCATGGACAAACGCCCGGTGAGCTTGCAAAAAAGGAAAAAAAAAACAAAAAAAAAAAACTTAACCTTTATGGAAACAGCTTGACAGAGCTCACCTATGTAAAGAGATAATGAAGGTATTATTTACAGGGAAACAGTCAAAAAACCATGTTCATCACCTGGAAACAATCACTGATACTGAGTCTAACAATCAACACTCAAAATCAAGGAAAATTACTGTTATTACATCTCTCTCTCTCACTGTGTGTGTGTGTGTAATTGAATTCCTACTATTAAACTGACTCTCAACAGTGTTAAATCAGCTCTAACGGTGTTTATGAGTCTAATAGCTACGATGTGTTCCACTATAATAAAAAATGCTCTGAGTTGCTTGTACATTGTGCCCTGTGTATAGACAGACTGTATAAAGGAAGCACTGATCCTCAGAACATTTTGGTGAAACTGTAGGAACACGCTCCAAGCTCCACGATCAATACTTTCATTTGGGCGCATGCTCACCTGCAGCCATCGCAGATGCAAATGCTGCAAGATCTGCGTACGGACCGCCTTAAACTCTGTTTGTGGTTCCGATAAAGCTTTTACTGTGCTTATAAAGTCCCTCTCCACTTCCTGCTAAACTCACAGCTAAAGGTGCTTCAGCCAGGAGGCTAGCTCCCCTTCCCGCTAAACTCACAGCTAAAGCTGCTTCAGCCAGGAGGCTAGCTCCCCTTCCCGCTGAACTCACAGCTAAAGCTGCATCAGCCAGGAGGCTAGCTCCCCTTCCCGCTAAACTCACAGCTAAAGCTGCATCAGCCAGGAGGCTAGCTCCCCTTCTCGCTGAACTCACAGCTAAAGCTGTATCAGCCAGGAGGCTAGCTCCCCTTCCCACTAAACTCACAGCTAAAGCTGCATCAGCCAGGAGGCTAGCTCCTCTTCCCGCTGAACTCACAGCTAAAGCTGCATCAGCCAGGAGGCTAGCTCCCCTTCCCGCTAAACTCACAGCTAAAGCTGCTTCAGCCAGGAGGCTAGCTCCCCTTCCCGCTGAACTCACAGCTAAAGCTGCTTCAGCCAGGAGGCTAGCTCCTCTTCCCGCTAAACTCACAGCTAAAGCTGCTTCAGCCAGGAGGCTAGCTCCCCTTCCCACTAAACTCACAGCTAAAGCTGCATCAGCCAGGAGGCTAGCTCCTCTTCCTGCTGAACTCACAGCTAAAGCTGCATCAGCCAGGAGGCCAGCTCCCCTTCCCGCTGAACTCACAGCTAAAGCTGCATCAGCCAGGAGGCTAGCTCCCCTTCCCGCTGAACTCACAGCTAAAGCTGCATCAGCCAGGAGGCTAGCTCCCCTTCCCGCTGAACTCACAGCTAAAGCTGCATCAGCCAGGAGGCTAGCTCCCTTCCCGCTGAACTCACAGCTAAAGGTGCTTCAGCCAGGAGGCTAGCTCCCCTTCCCACTAAACTCACAGCTAAAGCTGCTTCAGCCAGGAGGCTAGCTCCCCTTCCTGCTGAACTCACAGCTAAAGCTGCATCAGCCAGGAGGCTAGCTCCCCTTCCCGCTGAACTCACAGCTAAAGCTGCATCAGCCAGGAGGCTAGCTCCCCTTCCCACTAAACTCACAGCTAAAGCTGCATCAGCAAGGAGGCTAGCTCCCCTTCCCACTAAACTCACAGCTAAAGCTGCTTCAGCCAGGAGGCTAGCTCCCCTTCCCGCTAAACTCACAGCTAAAGCTGCTTCAGCCAGGAGGCTAGCTCCCCTTCCTGCTGAACTCACAGCTAAAGCTGCATCAGCCAGGAGGCTAGCTCCCCTTCCCGCTGAACTCACAGCTAAAGGTGCGTCAGCCCAGAGACCTCTCTGAAGCAAAAATGCTATAGGAGGGGGAACCTTTCTGTCGGCGCTGAAACAAAACAACCAAGTAGCCGGGGGGTGGGACCAAAGGAACACACATATTTCATTCATAAACTCATTTGAAGCAAACAGCCAATGGCTGATTAACGCAAGACGTCTTTCCAAGACCACAGGGACCAACACTCAACCCTGCCGAAGGATTCCCCCCTATTAGTCCAGCCAGCAAGGGGCCAAAGGCAAGACGGAGTGGCCCCGCTTCCTTGGCATCGCAGGGTTATTTATGCATTTAATTTGAATTTTGGCTGATGCATCGGTCGCTCACTGGCTGGCGCCTTCTCCTAACGCCTGCATGCATTTAGATCAAGTGATACGTCACCCCTGACAAGACCCCCCCCCCTTTATCAATAGTGGGGGGTGCCAATTATTTACGGAGGCATCCGTTTTTACCACAAACGAGCCTGCGCATCAGCCGGAACAACCCAGAAAGCAAAGATATTTTACCGCCTGTCAGCTAACGGTTTTAATCGCGCCATATTTTCTCTGCTTCGCAGCGGCCCTTATTTAAGGCACAGCGCGTTTGTGTTTATTATTTGACGTATTGGACACTTAAAACGTCTGCATTCTCACCTGACCTTCTCGAGCGAAGATCTCCGATTTAGGACGCTTCGGCGCCGTCTCACGCTGGATTCAAACCCGTGCGTTAATGTGACTTATATTCAGTACAAAATAATCTAGCATCATCCATAAATGTGGCAGACATGGTAATTAAATAATCTGAAGCATTCATAACATGAAATGCATTACTGAGGAAGGTGCCGTCATGGAAACTGGAGTCATGGGAATTCATAAATCTTTTTTTTTTGGAATATATCTTGCGCATTTATTATCTCAAGCGTGGTTTCCTGCTGTAATTAATTTTGTTGCCATATGTATATTTCAGACATGTTTTATCAATCATACTGACAGGCCAGATCTGACTAACAATTTTTGGGTTTATCGGTTGAAGTACAGTCGTTATTTTTATCCACCGAGTGTAACTGTCAGTGTCATTTGGCGAGTGTACTTTTAAGTGTTGTCCACTGTTTAAAGGCAGTCAGCCGTCGCACTACGCTGTGTCCGAATATCCTTATGGTGTCGCGAGGAAGTGTGTGGTTGATTGACAGTCTGCAGCGTTTGCCCCTCCTCTTCCTGTTCTCTATCTCCTCAGTGCCCTGATCCTGCTAATGCGCATCCAAACACGCACACACATGCACATGCGTACACACGCAAATACGCACGCATGCGTGCACACATGCACATACACACACATACGCGCACTAATACGCACACAATGCACAAATACACACGCACACACGCATACATTCAAACACACAAAGCTGTGTACAAACGCACATGCAGACGATCCCACAGAAACGCACACAAAAACACTCCCACACACACGCAGTGTAGACATTCGCCCACACGCAGTCTTACAGAAAATAACTAGATTAAAAAAAATAATAATAAATTCCCTATGGGCAAGACAATATTTTTTTGTCTCTGAATCATTTCCAAAGTTTTTTTTTTTTTTTGCACCATAGGAAGTCAATAAATTATTCATGCGAGCATTTTACTTTGAGCCCCTACAATTAATATTTACTTGTGTTCAGCTACGACTGTTCTGTTTATCCTGCGGGACGTCCTGTCCATTCGATAGCGAGCCGTGTTAATTAGCTTATTAAATGAAATGTACATCGCTCTCAAGGGGCGTAACACCGGTGCGGCTCACTGCTCAGGGAAGCTAATTACTGAAAACACTTGTCTGCCGTTCACACGTCACACAGAGATGTCACGTAGAGCCTTAACAAAGCAGATCGACAGAACAGAAGCAATGCGGATCACACAGATAGCCAAATGACGACAGACAGGGCATTAAATTCAAATGACCGTGAGGAACAATAATAAAATATGACAGAAAACAAAATCGGCCAAAATTAATGGAGTTAAAAAGCAGCGCGAAACCGGTAATTTCAGGTAAGGGACTGTTCGTGTGGTTTTCCTTTGAAAGATCAAACAGACGGCTCCTGTCGCGTAACTGGTCAGGACATGGTGACAAGTGGGACGTCACTCGTCACTGAGCCGGTATGTGCTAACGGACTTTAGAGATGTCTCGTTTTTTAAGACCCTTTAAGCAGCGCTCCACCCCGATGGAAGAGCAGACATTTTGACAGTTTGGCTGGCCTGACGATACGGCATTCAAATAGCCCAACCTTGAGGGGACAAGTACACGCGGACGCCTTTTTCCCCCACACGAAAACGTTTAAGCCAGACAATGGCTGCAAGGTCCGGAAAAAGCATTTCCATAACGCGACGTATGCATCTGAATCGTACTCTGTGGAATTTATGCATCCTTCAGTACCTTCAGTATTTGTGAAGGCCTTGGTGATGGGCGGTGGGGGTGGGGGGGGCCGGCGCTCTGTTTGCTTTTTGCTCAGATAGTCTGAGCACTTTCACATCTGTTTACTTTTTACCTTGGGCAAATATTTGGCTGAACAGCTAACGGACGGGAGGCGGCCGCCGCGCTGGGCTGGCTTCGTCAGGCGCTTCGCGGGTGACGCGGCGAGGGAGGGGGCCCAGATGGCTCACCGGCGGCGGGTGACATGATGAATGAGCAGACGAGGAGGGACGGCGCCGAGCCGTTACTTCCTGCGAGCTAACAGGAAGAGGACCCTCGCAGCACCCGTCTCTACAGTGAAATCTGACGTTCAGTCGGAGACGTCTCTCTCTCTCTCGCTCTCTCTCTCGTTCTCTCTCTCTCTCTCTCGCTCTCTCTCTCTCTCTCTCTCTCTCTCCCTCTCCAAACCTCCCTTTTTGGTAAAATAAGGTCAATGGTTAATTGCTCAGTCATATCTCACAGAACTATTGTCAGAATTTGGATTGTTTTCTTAAAAAAATTAAAATACCCGTTTTTATCGCCAATCTATAACGCCTCTCCGGTTTTTGGTCTTTTCTTCCTCACACCCACATAACAACCAGCTGAAGTCGGCTCCGCGCACCAGTTCACCTGCTCAAAATCATACTTCCCACGGAAGCAGAACCCTACAATAGAGCCTTTCGGAGAACAAACAAGCGTCTCTTTTACTGACAACATTTTAAAAGGAAAAGGAGGGTACAGAGTGCTGCAGTTTTAGAGCGTGTGATGATGTCTCAGGTTCTCCGACCGCCGTTACACCTGCCGTTAACATGTGTCTCAGGTGGACGGATCGGACGGCACCTGACCACAGGTGAACCACAGGTGTAAAGGGACCCAACGCATTGAGGACGGATTGCGATCCCATCGCCCAAACCCACCTCCGGAGGTGGTCAGGGACGGATTGTGACCACACTGAACACAAGCGTAAACGCGAATGCGGTTTCGATCCACAGGCGACAGCTACTATGTCCTCGGAAATATCGGTTTGCGCATCTTCACGGACGGCCGCCATTATCTTTCCAGGGACCCTTTTTATTCCAGAAATAACAGCACCATTAGCCTAACAGCAAATCGGTTACGATATCTTTAAAGGACTCTGGTACGCTCTCGGGAGAAGAAGATATCGCTCTCTAGGGAGAGGAGGATATTGCACTCCAGGGAGAAGAGGACATCGGAGGTGACACTGGATCGTGATCGGATCTCAAAGCAGACAGTGGAGCCGCATATTAATGCCGGGTGTGAACGTAATCCGGCTAAATCATATCTACGAACTTGTTCCTGGAGCTCTACTATCCTGTAGGTCCTCACCCTAACGTTTGCTCGCCTGATTCTACTAATTAGCAGCTCGACAAGATCTCCAGCTGTTGAGTGATGTGTGCTTTGTTAGAGTCGGTCTGAAAGCCTACAGTACGGTAGGCCTCCAGGAACGGGGTTGGGCAGCCCTGAACTACAGTCACAGAACAATCCCACGATCCTTTATTCAGTGGACCCCCCAGATTTAACACCAGCCTCCTGAAAGCTAACGATATAAGCGAAAGGATATGGTTTTACCTCGCATTTTGTTCCACTTTTTTCCAGTGCTTTCAGTTAAAAAAATAAATAAATAAATAAATAAAAAAATCATATAATTTACCGCTGCCTGTCCTCCTTTCCACTAGGCTTTTATTACATGGTAAGGCGGGGTGATATTGCATTTGGCACTTTAATGCTGTTTGCCATCCCTGGTGCTGGCAGCCTCTTCAGCGAGCCGGCATTACTGAGGACGTCCCCGCTGTACTCAGCTGAAGGGGCCACTCTGGGCCACGGCCTGGGAGGGAGGTTTGGGGCCCGTTAGGGCCTCATATCAGGGCACGGTGCTGAATATTAGTGTGTGTGTGAGAGAGTGTGTGTGTGTGTGTGAGAGAGAGAGTGTGTGACTGTGTGTGTGTGAGAGAGTGTGTGTCTGTGTGTGTGTGAGAGAGAGAGAGTATGTGTCTGTGTGTGTGTGTCAGAGAGAGAGTATGTGACAGTGTGTGTGAGAGAGTGTGTGACAGTGTGTGTGACAGAGCGTGCGTGAGAGACAGTGCAAGAGAGAGAGTGTGGGTGTGACAGTGTGTGTGTGAGAGGGAGTGTGTGACAGAGTGTGTGTGTGAGAGTGAATCTGTGTCTGTGTGTGTTTCTGTGTGTGTAGGGGTGTGTGGGTTGTGTGTGTACGTATGTGTGGGTGTGTATGGTATATTATTTTCTTTTTATGCTTGAATTGTGTTACTGTGAATGTTAAATTTTACAGTCAGATACTAATTCAAAATGATACATCTATACAAATTGTTAATGCAAAAATATCTAAATAATTTCACAACTTGAAATAAGCAGTGGATGTATTATACATTTGCTACCTGTTTATTATCTCTTAGCTACTGTAATTATAGTTAGTGACAGGAAATAAGGATTATCAGATCATAAGGTATTTATAGATTTAAGTACTTAACAACATTTTAAAAAACCATGCAGACAACATTAAGGAGGAAAAAGTAATTATTTCAGAGGACCGACTTAGATGTACTGTAGGAGCATATCATGTCTTGGACCTCTTTCTTAACCCTTTGAAGGGCAGGCATTTTGGAATGTTTTTTCATAATTCTAAGTCAGTGTTCTAGAACTCCGTTGCTTTCAGTTACCAGTAGTGGTTGTTACATCAGCATTAGAATGTTCAGATAAGAACATTCCAATCACATATTTGTGATCTCACATCATAAAGGGATAACCAGGCATTGTAAATGTAAGCGCTGCATCAGAAACCCCAGCAATGCACTGCTCGTTTCCTTAGAGATGGAAAAAGTAATTGGCCTGGGTTGGACTGCAGTTATTCTACCATATCCCATTACACAGGCTGAAAACCCACCTGTCTGTGTGCTTTCCCTCTGTTTAATGGATTCTGTTTTTCATTAAATTCCTTAATGGGAACGTGTCACACTCTAAGCCTTACATAACAAGTACATGGGGAAGAGCTGTTAAAAGGCTGTTCGGCCAGCGTAGCACGTTCTTGTGTTTGTGGATGCTTTTTAGTGTGACGTGATGGCGGTTCAGAGTGTATGGTTAACTCCCCCCCCCCCCACACACCCCCCCCAGGAACAGCATCACCGATTATAGGATCAGTTTGTGTGACAGCACTGCACTAAGTCACCTGACTAACCCATCTCCGCTGTGTAGTCCATGCAGTGTGCAATGCCTCTGGGGCTGGCTGATGTGACCACACTCACTCTGAAAACAAATGTATTCTGGTGCCTGAACGCTGCAATGCAAAACACAATCCGCCATCGTACTACGAATCCCAGAGAGACGTGCTTGGATTGCCTGTCCGTAATGAGGAGTTCCACAGGTTCCTGGGCTGTGGTAATCATGGGATTTAGAGTTTTTGATTAGAGGCTGCGGTTGCCCCAGGAATTAGGGAGGCCTGCCTGCTTTCGGGACTGAGCACACCCCCTCACACCCTTAATCCCTTTAGCCCCGTCGCCCCTGGCAGCAGCGGAACCCCCAGATCAGTCAGCGAGCGCGCTCAGAGAGAGCGCGGACCAGTTAAACCCCCAGCTGGATGATCGACTGAGTCCAGATCTGTTACTCCCACCGCATGAACCTCAACTGCACCACAGAGAAAGACAGACCACACACGCAGTCAAGCATACACATGCACTCATGCACAGGCACATGCACTCACACACACAGACGCACACACACACACACACACACACACATGCACTCACACACACAGGCGCACACACACACAGACACACACACACATGCAAACAGGGCGTTCCAGCAAAAGAGCATCCGTGCTCAGTGAACCTACCATGGGTAAATAAAGGTTAAATAAAATAAATAAGTAAAAGCACACATGCGCACACACACACAAATGCACATACTCACACATGCGCTCATACACACTCCCTCGTGCACTGATGCACACACTCGTCCACACAGCAGCAAAATGTGATGAAAAACGAACCTAATCAAAACTCCCTCACTCTAAATATCCACAGTTCTCACGGGGGAATGCATACCATACCACACACCATAACCTCTGAGCATTCTGTGCCCTCCATAAATGATTCACATGACTGCAGAACAGCCATTTTGTGGTCAGTTAACCTTTTTCTGATTGCTTACGAGGTTTGTTTGGGATCGTTGTCTTGCTGAAAGTCAAGTCCATTTGTTTGAGCTTGCAGAGGGAACCCGTTTTTTTTTTTTTTTTTACCAAAATGTTTCTTGCTGGAGTTCATGATCACATTGATCTTAACAAGTGCCTCAGGACCTGTAGATGCAAAACAATCCATAACATCCATATCCATAAGGCTGAACCACCATATTGCAAAAGTATGATGTACTTTTCAAAGTAAGCTCCAAACCCACTGCTGGTAAAAAAAAAATCAATTTTGCTCTCATCTGATCATAAATATCCAGTTCCAAACTTCCAAAGTTCCAATACAGACATTTTTTGTATTGATAGAGGCTTGTCTCTAGCAGCCCTTCCAAAATGCCTGCTGGCTTGGAGGTGGTGTCTGATGGTAGATTGTGTCCCTAAATGCAATAAAGTTTTGCAGATCTTGGACTGTCTCCCTTGGGTTCCTTTTGCCCCCCAAACCTTCTGCCTCACTGAGCGTGGGGGGCAAGATGCACTTGCATCCTCTACCAGACAGGTCTTCTACTGGTCTACCTCTACCAGAAAGGTCAACCACTGGTCTACCTCCAACAGACTGGTCAACCACAGGTCTACCTCTACCAGACAGGTCAACCATTGGTCTACCTCTACCAGACAGGTCAACCACTGGTCTACCTCCAACAGACAGGTCCAGCACTTTTAAACGTCTTACTTACTACTGTCGTATATTTGGTCTTTTATTTATTGGTTTCCAATGGTTTCCTGACTGTTGAGTGAAATACCTAATTTTGCAATGTGGCACAAATCGTTCGTATTTTTTTTTCTGTACTAAGTGAAGCAGAGCCTACATGGGTCGATGCTTGGAGGAAATGGAGGTAGACAAGGATGCCCTGGGGTAGAGTCACAGAAGGAGTGATACATTGATTAAAGGACAAAATATGTGACAGCGCCGGAATCTCACGGCAATCGTGGAAACCCCCCCACCCCCTTCCCTGATTCCAGCTTCCACCATGTTCCAGCTCATTTTATCCTCTCATAAAACTCATATTCACGGGTCCGCCACTTTGCAGATCTAGAGACAGACTGCTGATTGGCTGCGTGTTCTCGCCCCGCCCACCCGTCTGTGGCAGAAGGCTGAATGGTCCACTCCTTCAGCTCTTTCCAATGTCTGACTGCTGGCAGGGAACAGAGCAGAAGCCACTAAAAGGAAGGGGGGGGGGGGGGGGGGTCAGGCTGCGACTCAGTAAACATTTCCTGTAAACAGACATAGACAGCAAAAGGCTATTTACTTTACTTTTACTTATTCATGGAGGAATGGGACTGGGTTTTAAACTGGATTCGATTCATCAGTTCCTAGCGTACACGCTGACAACCTGCAATATCATCACGGAAGAGGCTTTACCTGACCATCTAAGAGATGAACTTTGTTTCCTAATTTGATGTAAGGAACACACTGGAAATGATCATGCAGATCAGTGCATTTTATCCTGATGTTATCTGGTTTTGGCGGTGTATACGCAAGTTACTTCTGATTACCCCTTTCACATCAAATGACGGCACCTCTAAAAGGGAGAATTCAACATGAAAGTATTAATTTCTAACAGAGAAAAGGGCTGGATAGGTCATCGTTTGGATGTTAAAAAGCCTGCTTTTGATGTAAATAATCCAAGTTTAAATAAACGTCTCCATTAGCAAGCTGGAGCAGATTCTTGGCAGTCGTGCCTATCGAAACAGACAGCCTCCGGTGTGTGTAAGACCAGTCTCAATGAACACGCAAAACACAAACATTGAGAATCGCTTTCCTAAACCGAAAGTTTAACCCTTTCTCATCTGATTTTTGACCAGGCCATTTAAAGTGGATCTAGCTGTGGTGGGAACAAAAAGCCCTATCAACTCCATAATGGGTGAGCCCACAGCACGCTGTCATTCAGTAGGCTAATATGAATCAAAGGAAAGACAATGCTATCCAAAGCAGTATTACGGGTTCATTGACTCAGTGGGTCAATGGCAGTACATGATATTTTCCACCATTTTGGGGATCATGAATCCTCACATTTTCCCATCAGCAGAAATAGTTGGAATATGCAAACTGTGTCGCTGAACCTTGAACCTCTAAGCCTCTAACTTGGATATTTTTTAAACTCCAGAATGAAAATAATATTTTATTGTTTAGTTTAGGAAACATCTATTTTTGAGTAACTTTCAGAAAAAAAAATGCATTGAAAGATAGGAAGAGCATCAGTGCTCTGCTATAAATTATTTTTCAGTCTGTAAATTTGGCTGCTTGCTCTAATGCCTGAGTCATTACTGTCTGGAACATTCCATTTACAATTTTAATTACTTTTGCACCACTGATTGGAGTGGCGATGGCCAGACACTGTACCCACAATGCCTTTCAAATTACAGATGTGCATCTCTGTAGGAAACTTGTTTCACGAAGAATGCCGTCCGATCCCAGTAGCTCCTTAATTTTGGCGATTTTTTTGAACTCACAAAACAATCGCCCAGGTCAAGGCCATAGGATGAGTTTCGCCTTTGAATCGGGGTGAGTTATCGGAGTCTTACAGGGAAGGCATGCATGCAGAAACGCTGAGGACTAGCTGCCCTTCACAGTCTGCGTCCATGGTAACGGGGGGGGGGGGGGGGGAGGGATGGTGATGAACAGAGTTTCACAGCCTTCCAGAACAGTCCCCCCACGCCGGCGGTACAGCGCTCAGTGTGATCCATGTCCTTATGTTAAGAAGCGCGGTGTAATGAGATTTAAGAGGTGTGTGAGAGCGCGCCTTCTATGGCCTCTCCAGCACACCTCTGTGTCTCTGACTCGGCATATTAAATTCGGTACGCCCCACTGCTGGGACAGGCACGCACATTTGTGTCCCCAAAGCGTGTTTAAATTAGCTAATACAAAAAGGCAATAACACTCAGACAAAGGGAACTAATATAAAGGAAATGTTAAATCTCTCTCTCTCCCATTTCTCTCCCCCTCCCTCCCGTTTCTTCTCTCCCCTCCATTGCCCTGCCTGTCTCTTTCTTCTCCTCTTCTCCACCTTGCTGTTTCTCTCCCTCTCCTTTCTTCCTCTCCTTCCCTCTTGTCCTCCTCTCTCTCTCTCTCTCTCTCTCTCTCTCTCTCCTTTAGAGATGGATTCCGTGCGGATCCTGCTCTACTCGCTCATCTTCCTGCTCAGCGTCTTTGGGAACCTGCTGATCATCGCGGTGCTGATCCTGAACAAGCGCATGCGCACGGTCACCAACTCCTTCCTGCTGTCGCTGGCGGTCAGCGACCTGATGATGGCGGTCTTCTGCATGCCCTTCACCCTCATCCCCAACCTGCTGGGCGACTTCATCTTCGGCGCGGCCATGTGCAAGATCGTCGCCTACTTCATGGGTGAGGAGCTCAAGACACGCACGCCGTCCCTACCAAACACACTGAAACCACCATCCCTACCAAACACACTGAAACCACCATCCCTACCAAACACACTGAAACCACCGTCCCTACCAAACACACTGAAACCACCATCCCTACCAAACACACTGAAACCACCATCCCTACCAAACACACTGAAACCACCGTCCCTACCGAACGCACTGAAACACGCCGTCCCTACCAAACACACTGAAACCACCACAACTACCAAACACACTGAAACCACCATAACTACCAAACACACTGAAACACGCTATCCCTACCAAACACACTGAAACACGCCGTCCCTACCAAACACACTGAAACCACCGTCCCTACCAAACACACTGAAACATGCCGTCCCTACCAAACGCACTGAAACACGCCGTCCCTACCAAACACACTGAAACCACCGTCCCTACCAAACACACTGAAACACGCTATCCCTACCAAACGCACTGAAACACGCCGTCCCTACCAAACGCACTGAAACACGCTATCCCTACCAAACGCACTGAAACACGCCGTCCCTACCAAACACACTGAAACCACCGTCCCTACCAAACACACTGAAACACGCCGTCCCTACCAAACGCACTGAAACACGCCATCCCTACCAAACACACTGAAACCACCGTCCCTACCAAACACACTGAAACACGCCGTCCCTACCAAACGCACTGAAACACGTCGTTCCTACCAAACACACTGAAATCTTTTTGTGAACAAAATGAGAACACTTCCATTTATTTTTATGTTTAAGTTAGCAAACAAATGTTGATTGAATCCAGGCCACAGTCTGAGCTAGCGGGCAGGTTTACAGGCAGTGAATGATTTCTTTGGCACTACACCAAAGTATGTGCTCTGTCTGCCCGTTATGAAATGGATGCTTAAATGACATCACAGAATCCAAGTGTAATAATGTGCAGGTGACCAATGAAAAACGAGCAGAGGTACATGTACAACCAACTATGTTCCAACACTGGTGCTGGACTGCTTTAAGAGTTACCTTGCGGTTAGTGATTTACTGTTGATGTATGCCTACATACCAGATGTGGAGAATTCTTTCCATTATGAGAACTTGCTGCTAATGGAACCTTCCGGACCCTTTGGCCTTCAGAGACAGAACACGTCCATACCACCAAAGTCCAAAGTCATACATCATAAGCCATTTTTTTTTCCCAAAGCACATCCACATCAGTCAGTGTTTTTAATAATCACAGTGGGTGCAGTTAACGTGTTAGGTACAACCATCTGGACAAATCAAACGACCAAATAAAAAGAAAAAGACAGCCAAATAGCATCTCAGTTGCTATGACCTTTGAACTAAGTGAGTCACTCATAACATCTAGCTCCTCTTCCACTGTTCATTAGTCCTTCCATATCACTGTGTGTGGTGTGGACTCTTAGAAACAGTGGCTTTGTTTGCTACTGTTCATAAAGCAGATCACTACTGTTCAGCTGTTTAATAAAGCACTGCGACAAGATCAACAAAGTTTAATCAACAAAGGGCAATCCAGGGGAGACGCTAAATACTCCGGCTGGGTCAGGTATGCAAAACACTTTACATCAATAAAGAGCTGTCATAATAAGTTTTACAAAACAATCTACCAGCTGAAGGGTGGTTTTCCGAATGGGAAGTGATCCATAATTTACAGCCATCGCAGTTTATCAAATCGATGAGCGGCACGACCCAGCTGCCTCGAATCATTTCAATTTCTGCCTTATTAAGAGTATTGGACATGCAGCGTGATTTAGTGTTCGCATTGCGACCAGCCAGCTCACACTGGATTGTGGGAACGAAGGAAATGACGGAACATTAGGCGAATTTGTATGCGAATTCTGCTGCTCAGAAGCCACAAACGGATGGGGTACATTACATTATATTATGCATATTACATAACATGTTATATGCTATATATAATGGTCATTAGACGTAATGCAGTGCTAACGCTGTGAAGTCCTTGTATTAATGGAATGAAGAGAGAGACTCTGGCCAACAGCCGTAAGGATTTATTCAGAACATTTATTTATTTTTTTTACTGTTAATTGGTTTTTCGGGATATGGTCATTACCCACCAAGATGCTGAAGCAGCGGGCCAGTGGGATTTACGGGCATGCGGCTTCACCTGCACAGGAGGGAGGGGTGTACTCACTGCAGGATACCGGCGAGAACCTGACTGCTGAAGGCAGCGAAACCCCGGTCTTCACGCGTGCACTCATCCAGAGAAATCCCAGAATGCCGTCGGGGCACAGGCCAAACCAACGCAGCCGATAACCGAGGGAGACCACAGGCCAGAGTCTTCGCGTTGGTTTTTGGAGCGTGGTTCATTTCACACTACGCGGTATTTCCGTGGGCACGGTGTCAATCCACAGTAATGAGCCTTCCGTCAACGTCCCTCTCGCCTCCAGACCTTCAGACCCCGCTGAAGAGCGGAGGTCCAGCAGCGCAGCGCTGAACAGGCAGGCACTGCCAACTGCCAAATATCAAAATGCAAAAGGTGCATGTTTATATGGCGGAATTTGTTTTGTGTTCAGACACGATTCCTTGCCTTTTACATTTACACCATTGAATAGTCATATCCACAGCACCAAAAATGAAATAACGTAACGTAACATAACAACATAACATAAACATAACATAAAACATGAATGAGAACAGGCCATTCAGCCTAATGCTTGCCATTTTACTGACTAAATTAGTGCTCTGATTACCTACAGACTAGATAGTATCCAACACCGTATCAAGCTCAGTCTTGAAACTCCCCGAGACTATTTTAGTTTACTTATGAGAGGCAGCGGAAGAACCACAGTCAGCCTCTCATAAGAGGAATCCACATTCGAGTGCTCATTGACGGCCCTCCTGCTCAGCTCGCCTGGTTTGGTAGGGTGCTCTCGGTTTCCGGAGCAGGAGGCGGGTGGGAGGAGCTGGGAGGAGCCGTCTTCAGTTCGAGGCGCACTTGTGCAGAGTGTTGTGCCTCTCGTGAAACCAGGCGAAAGAATCCGCTGGCACAGAAGCCCCAGAGTGGCGCAGTAATCACAGCTGTGTGTGTGTGTGGTGCAGTGAACCCCAGCCAGCGGACTGAGGGAGAAGGGGAAGAGAGAACTCTATGGTCCAGGAGAACAAAGGGACTCTATGGTCCAGGGGAATAATGGGAACTCTATGCTCCAGGAGAATAATGGAACTCTATGGTCCATGAGAATAAGGAGACTCTATGGTCCAGGAGAACACATGGCACTGAGACCGGTCTTAACGCACTGGACATTCAGCCTGCGAGAAGAAAAAGAAAAAAAGACTTTTAAAAAAATGTCACCTTTTAAAAAAATTTTTTTTGCATGAGTGCACTTTCACTCGTCAATTTGGAAAGTTAATTTGGTCCACTTGTGCTTCAATAGCCCCTGATCGCCTCCCTCACGCTGTGCCGTCTCAAGACCGACTTAAAAACCGATGAGAAGGAACAGATGTTTCGGGGCCCGGGAAAATGGCGCGGCCTAATCTGGGCGTGTGGAGCTTCTGTCCGCGGCAGCACTCACGAGCTCCACGGGCACTTCAGCGCAAATTAAATGATTACACAGAGAAAATCGCTCTCAGACTACTCAGCTGTGAGGGCCCGAACGCAGCTGCGCTTAGAATTCCTTCACGGCCCTTGTCCCGCGTTAATTACAATGTAATTGCACACCTGCCATGGAATTCCTGGCTACTGTTAAGCGACTTATAGAAGCGTACTTGCATAGAGGGCTTAGGTTTGTGGTTTTATTAGGATCAGTAGTACGACGGTCGGGCTGGGTAAAATGTTACGTATTAGGCCTAATACATATTATTTTGCATATGTATGCATTGGGCAAATCAAGCAATTGCACTATGCGATTCCATGACCTTCTCTCTCCCAAATCTGACTGTGTTCGCTTGCCAGAGTCCACTGTGCCCGCTGTTGAACTTTAAAACCTTTACAACTGACAGGAAAACTCTTATTTTCAAAGGAAGGTTGATGTCACAGTTTAAAAAAAGAAAATGCCCTTTTTGTAGCTCCCCAAGGATTAATATTATGTTGTACCAGAGTAGTTGAGTTGTTCCACTGAGAAAAATGATTTGTTGGCCCTGTAAATCTAGACCATTTTTGTCTTTTCTACAAGAAAATATAGCCTAATTTCCCTGCTTTTGCTTAAGTGTTACCCTTTATTTAATGAGTTACTTGTTATTTGTCTGTATGTTATCTGCCTTCAGATCAATGAGTACATTTGATCCATGATGCTCAGCAATATTTTTGCAAGTTATCTTACCACACACAGCTATCTGAATTAGCACCGCCCACTTTCCCAGAGGTGCTGGTGAAGGCCAAAATGGAAGCATTGGAAAAAAAGAAGGAATAATTCACGAATCCATATATTACTGTAAAAACTGCCCTTTATAATTAATTGTGCAATATATGGCCGTGCATATCATACACAGCCAATCCCCTGTCCAGAGAGAATTCATTGAGGTAGTTTAGCCACGCCCACTGTACATCACATGACCCTGGGCTTCCCCCCTCCCCTACAGGAATCTCGGTGAGCATTTCCACCTTCAGCCTGGTCGCCATCGCGATCGAGCGCTACAGCGCCATCTGCAACCCGCTGAAGTCGCGGGCCTGGCAGACCCGTTCCCATGCCTACCGGGTCATCACCGCCACCTGGATCCTGTCCTTCCTCATCATGGTGCCCTACCCCATCTTCAGCGTGCTGGTGGCCTTCGACAAGCCCAACAGGGCCACCCGGCACATGTGCCGCCTGGACTGGCCAATGAGTCACATCGAGCAGTCCTGGTGAGTTCGCTCAGAGCGTCGTTCGGCGGGCGGGAGGTTGGGGCCGTGGGAGTGTTGGGCGGGGATGTTTGGGGCGGGTGTGAGTGGTTGGCGTGGGGATGGTTGGCAGGTGGAGTGGTTGGGGCAGGTGGGAGTGGTTTGGCTGGTGGATGGTTTGGGGGGGTGGGGAGGGTTGGCGAGGAGTGGGGTTGGGGCGGTGGGAGTGGTTTGGCGGGTGGGGGGGTTTGGGCGGATGGGTGGTTGGGGCGGATGGGGAGTTGTTTGGGGCGGGGGGAGTGTTTGGGGCGGGTGGAGTGGTTTGGGGTGGGAGTGGGTTGGGGGGGTGGAGTGGGTTGGTGCGGGTGGGAGTGGGTGTTGGGGCGGGTGGGGAGTGGGGTTTGGGGCGGGTGGGGAGTGGGTTTGGGGCGGGTGGGGAGTGGTTTGGGGCGGTGGGGAGTGGGTTTGGGGCGGTGGGGAGTGGGTTTGGGGCGGGTGGGGAGTGGTTTGGGGCGGTGGGGAGTGGTTTGGGGTGGATGGGGAGTGGTTTGGGGCAGGTGGGGAGTGTTTTGGGGCAGGTGGGGAGTGGTTTGGGGCGGGTGGGGAGTGGTTTGGGGTGGTGGGGAGTGGGGTTTGGGGTGGTGGGGAGTGGTTTGGGGGGTGGGGAGTGGTTTGGGGCAGGGGGGATGTTTGGGGCGGGTGGGGAGTGGGGTTTGGGGCTGGTGGGGAGTGGTTTGGGGCGGGTGGGGAGTGGTGTTGGCCGGTGCTGCAAACTTTGGAGCACACTGTATCGCTCCCTTCCTTATGACAATTTACGTTATATATATTGGCTGGGATGTTGCTAAGTTTTTATTGGCTTAAGTGGGGGTATATCTGGGAGCAGTGTGAAAACATTTGAGGCACACACTCCGGAGATGGGTGTCAAGCAGACCAGCTTCTTTCTGGCTTTGTAAAGATACAGTAATTGGCCCAGAGCTAGTGAGCAAAGCAGAATAATGTTAATTCTCTAGCTCCACACACTTCTCCGGTAATGTTTAAAACTGAATGAATTAAATACAACAAGACTTTATTCCAATTAGCAAAGGACTGTGCACTATTTTGAATGCAAAAATAAAACACCTACTTGTTTCCAAAACATCTGCCAGAACCATTTTATTTTTGCTTTGTAATTACTAACAGCGTGTAAGGTAATTATCTAAATGCAGCCATCTTAAAATAAATGCGCTAATAAAAATACTTGTTTGTAGACACTGCAGTTGACATACACCCAGCAAAACATGAACTCTTATGCTCCTATTAAGAAAACAGAAATGTGGCCGTTATACCATGAGAATGGACTGACATTTTAGCTAACTCACTAGCCTGCAGAATCCCAGCTCTCCGCAAGCACGTTCATCCAAGAACTTGAATCCACATGCACTCATTATCTGCTGAATATTAAATACAATGGAACTCAAAAGGAGGCAGAACTTTCCGAATGCCCACCGTTTCTTCAGGAACCGCTATACTGACGGAACAGGTAGCTCTCGAACGATGGTAGGCCTTACCAGTGAGTACACTCACAGCATTTACACACCCCGATTACATTACACTCTTATCCAGAGCAACTTACACAACTTTTTAACACACGGCATTTACACTGCATCCATTTATACAGCTGGATATATACTGAAGCAATGCGGGTTAAGCACCTTGCTCAAAAGGTACAACGGCAGCGTCCGACCTGGGAATCGAACCAGTGAACTTTTGGTCACAAGACCAGTTCCTTACCCATTATACTGCACGACCATCCCCGATATTTTCAGGCACGCTGATAAATGCCTAATGGGGTGTGTAATCCGCATGTATGAGTGTGGTTAGGAGTGCGCAGGGCTCAGTATAAAATCTGGGGTAATTACTGCCCCCCTTCCACACACACATCAAATTTCACAGCATGCATGCAGGTTTAAATATTCCTTCTCTTTTCATTCAGTGGTTACCTAAATCCTTGATGGAATATTTATAACTGAATTATACATCATTAAAAATACATTGCTAATGGCTATTCAAGATTAATAGACCTTCACAAAAGAGATATTAAGAAGTAAGCCAATGTTTGCCAAACTATAGTCAATCCCAAATGTGCTATTATGCGGCTATTAATGGTTTATTAAGCATAAATAAATGTGCCATAACCATAAATGTTACTGGCTAGATTTGTTTTTATCTCTAGACATTAAACAAAAAAAAATCAAATCGCAGAAAGCCTTCAGCCTTCAGTCTAATGACAGCCTCAGACTTCGCTCACCACAGAGGAGATCAAGACGGTGTTTGAGAAATAACCATGAGACCCGTTTCCGATTCAACACCCTGACTGAGCTACCACTTGAAAATAAACTCCTGCACAATGTCAAAAACTTAAAAACGCAAAAGCCTTCGGTAGAGTCCAAATAATCCCCAATCATATCAATACATGATAATTTCAAGAATGCCAAGAATACAGTAGGCCTATGTTTCAGAATAATATACTGTAGATATAACCCCCACACGCACAAACAAACATACTAACAAACAAACAAACTCACACAAACAAATGAACACACACACACACACACACACACATACAAAAGAAGGAGATAAGAGGCAATGGGGTGTCCTACCCCTTGATGTCAGCCAGCCCTGCATTTCCCATGAATAAGTTATGAGCCTTTTCGTGAGAGAGAAATAGGTGTCAGGTGCAAAACAGCGGCACTACAGTAAGGACCCGAAATGGCATTTTCTGACATACTGTGAGCGGAAATGTGTGAAACCTTTAGGCATATGTGTGTAAGGTGGGGTGGGGTGGGGGGTGGGGTAGGGCAGGGTGGGGGTGGGGCATAGCTCCTCCTGTACCACTTTAGCAGCTAATCAATAATCCCATCAATGATTATTGACTGGTTTCTCTTCATTAACAAGTCCCGGACTGGATCATGTTTATATTCTACGGTCAAGGACTCACAAGCCCGGTGTCAGATTGAGAAATGACCCTCCCCCCCCTCCAATTGAAAAGTGACCCATGGATAATTTTTCTATTACTGAAATGATTTAATCCGCTGTGTACCTGGTATTTTAATCCCGCGAGCACGGACCCAAGAGTCCGAGCTCTGGACAGATGAGAAGGGACAAAGGGTGTCGCCGCTATAAAAGCCACCAAACGTGAAAAACCAAGCAAGCATTTCCAAATTCTGTCTGCGTGTTAAATACCGTACGTACCCCTCACATCCATGCCCCAGTTCACCTTATCCCCCCCCCGACTGTAGTCACGTGTTTTTTTTCTGTACCTGATCATACAGGAAATTGTTTAGGGAGAAGGATGAGCCATACACAGCTCCAGTCCTGCCATAATCACTCCTGCCATTGGCTCATTTGCGTCAGCCTGAAATCCCGCACGTGCTCAGTTGTATCCGGGAACCAGGACAGAGACCCGGGCGGCCTTAGGCAAAGATTCCTCCTGAAACGTCTGCAAACACTGTTGTGCTTAGGGCCAGATCTGCTCACTTCTCTTGTTATTCTCTCCCTCTCCTTCTTTTCTCTCTTTGTCTGTCCGTCCCCCTTTCCTCTCTCTCTCTCTCTCTCTCTCTCTCTCTCGATCTGCCTCCCTCTGTCTGTCTGTCTGTCTGTCTGTCTGTCTCTCTCGTCTGTCTGTCTGCCTCTCTCTCTGCCTCTCTCTCTCTGTCTGTCTGTCTCTGTCTGCTCTCTCTTTCTTCTCTCTCTCTCTCTCTCTGTCCCCTCCTCTCTCTCCTGTCCTCTCTGTCTCAGGTACATCTTGCTGCTGTCGTGTCTCATCATCCGGGCGTGGTGATGATAATCGCGTACGGGCTCATCTCCAGGGAGCTTTTCCGCGGGATACAGTTTGAGCTGGACCAGAAGAAGCAGGCCGGCGGTGAGACCGCGCCCGCGGGGGAACCGGATGAAAAACCAGAACGCCCTGTAGCGCGTTTCCACAGACCCACAATTAGCCTCAGCCACCGCCGGTGTGCTGCACGGACTGCGCGTGTAAACTAAGCCTCACCACCGCCTCTCTGGCAGTGAGCTGTTTTTCCCCATGGAGCTCCATGTGGTCGTAGCTGTCTGGCAGGCACCACACAGTGGTCTGGCTCCTGGCTAAAACCTGTAAGCCTGACCTGTAGTGGTGATTTAATTGCTCCATGTGTTGGTGTGCCTACCTGACTGCACTTTCTTAAAGTGACACACGTACGCATACATGTCAGTGTGTATACAGTATATATGCGCGCACATATATACATAGATATATTCAGATACCTATTTTTTTTTTTTTAATGAAACATTTGTTTTCAATCTTAAATATATATGGTAAGTGATATGCAAAGTATTGCCGTCGCAGTATGCATATAGAATATATTTTGTATAACACTGTATATCATAGTAAAACAGCAAAGAAGTTTTTCTAGACAGAGCAAAACTTTCCTTGACATTTAATTCCAAATTATTGCAAGAAATTTTGGAAAGCTGCACTCCAAATGAGTTAGTTGTAGAACATCTTTATGAGTGAGAGCTTTTTAATGAAACGAGTTCTATGGTATGAGAGCCTCAAATGACAAAAAAAACAGCACATGCTGATGTCCAGAGCAACAAATGATGCAAATAAACCACATTTGCTAATGCTTCACTGGAGAAGTTCATTGGCCACAGACACGGCCATCTGCTAGCGTGTTCAGAACAGGCACATTTATCTGGAGGAAATATTCTACTTCAAATAGAATGTATTCCAGGATCTCATCCCTCGCAGATAGAAACAGGAAATGGGTTTTCATTCAGGTTGCACTTCGACTTCCTGTTTACAAATTACGGGCAACGGCAGCTGCTGTCCCCGAGGACAAAATGGCAAAAATAATAAACACTCCAGGGTCTAAGAACGCACGCTAATCTCCAGGAAAATGGAATTCCTGTCCGTGAGCGCTGCCGGTTGGGTTGAGCTCACGGAGTGTCTCCGGAAATTATTTCTGCGCTGGCCCGGACTAGAGCGGCCAATGGCAGGGTTCAATCAGAACACGCCCGCCGCCATGACGACCTGATCCGTATCGGAGATGCATGTTTTCGTTGAGCGCAGCGAACGGGCGGGTCGCGGAGATTACAGCCGCCGCTGAAAAGACAGGGACGCGCGCCGTGGTGCTGTGCGAGAAACCCACATAAGAGCATAAGGTGGTAGCGTAGCACGGACATGCATGCATGCATGTGCTCATTAACATGAGGTGCTGAAGCCTGCATGCATGCATTGTGTGTGCGTGAGTGTGTGTCTGTGTGTACTGTATGTGTGGGATTGAGTGTGTGTGCGTGTGTGTGTGTGTATGTGTGGGTTTGTGTTTGAGTGTGTGTGTGTGTTGTATGTGGTGTGTGTATGTGTGTGTGTATGGTGGGTTGGGTTTATGTGGGGTGTGAGTGTGTGTGTAGTATGTGTATATGTGTGTGTGTGTGTATGTATGTGGTGTGTGTATGTGTGTGTCTATGCGAGTGAGTGCATGTGTATGTGTGTGTGTGTGTGTTTGTGTGTATGAGTGTGTGTGTGTGTGTCTATGCGAGTGAGTGCATGTGTATGTGTATATGTGTGTGTGTATATTTGACTATGGCTCCCCTAAGCTTCTCTTTGTTCTCACAGAAATGAAGAACGGTCTGACCACCACAGTGTCGTCGGGCTGCGACGAGGGCGACGGTTGCTACGTGCAGATGGTCAAGCGTCCGGTCGCCATGGAGATGTCCACCCTGACCCCCGTCAGCGCGGCCAAGGTGGAGCGCCCGCGCAGCAACACGTCGGAGGCCAAGCTGATGGCGAAGAAGCGCGTCATCCGCATGCTCATGGTCATCGTGGCCATGTTCTTCATCTGCTGGATGCCCCTCTACTCCGTCAACACCTGGAAGGCCTTCGACCTGCAGTCGGCCCACCGGGCCCTGTCGGGGGCCCCCATCTCCTTCATCCACCTGCTGTCCTACACCTCGGCCTGCGTCAACCCCATCATCTACTGCTTCATGAACAAGCGCTTCCGCAAGGCCCTGCTGGCCACCTTCGGCTGCTGCGCCCGCCCCTGCCCCCGGCCCCGCCCGCGGGACGACGACGCCACCACCACCGCCGCCTCGCTCTCCAAGTTCAGCTACACCACCGTCAGCACCATGGGGCCCTCCTGACTCTCCCGTCGCCGTGGAGACGTCGCTCGCGGGCGCCGCTCGTCCCCCGTTTTGTTTTTCTCCGTTTTATTTTCGATCGTCGTTTTAATTTTTGTTAAGTTATTGCTCGCGCTGTACGTGGCCCTCGATGTTCTCGACGTTACCTGCCGCTACCCGTGAAGGATCCCTGCCTTTTCTCTAGCGTGTCAGAACATTGGCATGTTCTGTCAGTGGATTCAGACAGAGTTTGCAGATAGTAGCAGTGTTATGCCAGTCTGTGTACTTTACTGGCACTAACATCTTTAAATATCCAACCCTGCCAAACTTTAAACAGCGATGCATATATATGCTACGTAAGTCTTTAAAGTGAGGAGGTGTTGTGTTTAGATTTCTGCTTTCCCATCTTTAGCAGCACCCATTGTTTGTGCAAACGTTAAACTCAGCTGTAGGTGGGATGTAGGTGGTTTTTTTCTGGAGCTCAGTGTGATTGGCTGATACAGACGCCACTACACTGAAGCTCGGTTTAATTGGATTATAATGAACACCAAAACGCTGGAGACACTGTTACACTGGAGCTCAGTCCGATTGGCTGATACAGATGCTGTCACACTGGAGCTCAATCAGATTGGCTGAAACGGACGCTGGACCTCAGTCCGATTGGCTGACGGACACTGTTGCCGTGCTGCCGGTTCACTCCGATTTGTCCCGTTGTTTCTTTTCGTTTTTTTTTCCGTACGGGCCCCTGGCCGGTGAGGCCTCCATTTTCTCTGGCTACAAATGGTACGAAATAGTCGTGTTTGTCAACGTGGTCCTTCAGGCCTGAATTTGAGCTTTGCCCTGTCCACCCTGTCCATCAGCTACACCTCGCTGTGTTTCAGCCCAGCACAGTGCCGTCGCTTCGCAGTGAAAAGATTTACCGTTGCTTTCGCAGCAAGCTCTCGTTGGTTTATTGGGTCTTCATTTCCGTGCTCCTCTGCCAGACCGCTCGGTCTAACGAAACGCACTGCCGTTTCGCGTTCGGTTTAAATAAATCCATCGCAGTGCGCTGTACAGTAGCTTTAATTTTCTCCGCAAGGCCAGATTGGTATTGTCTATAAAGAAACTGCCTTAAGTTTAGCAAGCTATTCAAAACGATTTAACAGTTTACAATGATGAGCTAAGTGCTTTTCTCCATTATCCCAAAGGCTGTAAATGTATAAAAGTGGTTCCATTTGGAATATTAATGAAAAACCACAATGTGTTCTTAGATGTAGACCATTTTTGTATCTTTATTTAAATTATTATTTTTTTTTTTTGGTAGTGCAGAAACACGTTCTTGGCTTTGGAATGTTCTCTTTGCCCCAAAGCTTTATGAAGGACTCGGCAGAAAGCCCAATCAAGGTAATCGTCTCCATTTCCACAGAGAGATGGCGGCCATTTTGGCTGTATCCTGATTTTCGACGTCGAAGGGGAGGCAGTTCCGGGGTTTCACTGAAATTTGCCACAGAGAGAGAGAGAGCTAGAGCACACCCACACAGACACGAAAACAAATAACAAAAAAATCTTCAAACCAAACATGGCGGAAGCTTTTCAGCTGACCAGCTTTTCAGCCACGTTCGTTTCGCTTTGTCTTTAGCGCTCTGACAAACGGACTCCTCTCTCTCTCTCTCTCTCTCTCTCAGAGTGCTAACAGACTCGGTCCTGTACAGTGGACAGAAGCACACCTTTAAGCACCTGGGCTGATCCGATTCTCCACCGGGTCGAATGCCACGTCTGGTTTTAGAGAGAACGGGAAGACCCAGCTAAGACAAAACGCTCTCGCAATGTTGCGGCCATGCTGCTGCACATTGACAACACTGACAGAACATTCCAGTAACATTGCGAGAACATTTTGTGTCAGCTGGGGAACACCAGAAGGAAGGTTTCTATCACATATTTTTAGAGGAACAATATTTGTGCTATGAATAAAATAAATATCCAATATCCCAGCTTGTACCGTAAGAGACACATAATAGTTGTGTTGTTAGTCTGTCTGACTGTTGAATTGCTTTCCTTAGTGAAAACAAGGTCCTACGTGTCCCGACTTTGTGGTAATAGGTGTTTCGAACAGTCAATTAAGTTTTATGATTTAGTGCAACTGTGCTATACTTTTGGGACAATCTGTAATTTGCATTTATGTGATCCACCACTGTTGCTGCATGTTAATAAAGAAAGTTAAAGCGTAATTTATCGTTAATGACAGATGAGTTCGTGGAATTTACAAGGGCAATATAAGTTAATGGGAGAGATTACCGAAGCATCCCTTCATGTGGAGATGTGGATTTATATTGGATCAAGCCGCATGGCTCCCAGTGCGTTAGTGCGTAACGAAGAGATCAGACAGCACAAGGTGTGTGTGTCCAGAGAGCAGAATGTGTGTGTGTGTGTGTGTGACAGGGCATTTAAAGATATACTTTATTGAACCCCGTGGGGTAATTTGTCCTCTGCATTTTGACCCAGCCTAGTTACTTAGGACCAGTGGGCAGCCACAGTGCAGCGCCCGGGGACCAACTCCAGTTCTGAGGCAAGTGCCTTGGTCAAGGGCACCTGCAGGAGTGCACCTAACATGCACGTCTTTGAGTGTGGGAGGAAACCGGAGTACCCAGAGTAAACACACACAAACAAGGGAAGAATATGCAAACTGAAAGGCTCCAAGCCGAGATTCGAACCCACAACCTTCTTGCTGTGAGGTGACAGTGCTAACCACTGTGCCACCATGTCTGTTAGAAAGCTACCGGACAAAGCTATTTGTTCCAATAGGTTAGAAAGCTACCGACTATCTACAGCTGACCATAAATCTCTGACAGGCAGCTGGTCAGATAAAAGAAACTTCGCCCTACAAAGAAAATAAGAGCAAAGTAAGCACAGAACATCTGATTTAATCACCTCAAACATCACATCTGCATATGCCAGTTCCAAAACAAAAGTACAGAATGTCTCACTACGGAACATCTCCATCTTATTCCTGAATAGCTCTTTATCCTCCTCCTCAGCTTCATCGATGAGTGTGACCATATATTTTCGCTGTCTTGACAACGCATGTTAATGTGCATAAAATTACTTATAAATTCATGAGGTTTAGCCTTCTTCACAAACATCTGAAAGCGATACCATAATAACCACTTGTAAGACATACCGTATGTATACCGAGATGACAAATCTGTGGTACAGAATAATCTCTATTCAAATGCTGCTTAAATACTGCATATAATAGTAAAACCCTGTCTTTCTAGGAATAAATTTAGCTTTAAACTTTCACATAGTGTACAGTATTGTTAATGCTGCAACATAATTTATTTATCCTTTTCTTTCAGCATAATAAATGAGCTATTAAAGACATTGTTTAAAATCTGCATCCTCAGTTGCAACCTACCCAATAGTTTGTGGCTTCAAATAAAATGTTTAGTCAGGAACATAAAACGAAATAGGCCTACGTGCCTTTTCTTCAAGGGCAGCTAGAAGAAAGGTTCTTTATGGCAACACAAATCTTTCCTGCTTGAACAGAGAGTGAGGGAAAAAAAGAAAAAGCCATTAAGGCTAATCTCTGACCAGCTTGCTCTTTACTTCTCAGGCTCAAAACTAATCAAAATTCAAAAAGCGAAAAGATCATTTGAAATGAGAGAGACAGAAAGCAAAAGGCATGAAAAATGTGAAGGAATTGCCTTTAACACTAGGCAGGATTATTTTTAAAAAATAATGAGGTGAGTAAAATGGTTTACTTACAGTCTAAATAACATGCACTAGTTTTATGTTTCAATTGAGTGGATTTTTCTGCTGTTTTTTCCGTTGCAGTTCCAGCAACAGAAATTCTCATTCCTGAATGTGTGAGTAAGACAGTTTCACTGTACACTACTACAGTACTTCAGTAAAAGTAATATTCATAACCAGAATAGAGGTATTCACCAATTGTATGTATATACTGCAAATGTGCCTGTAATTTATATTTACATTTTCTTTTTGCAGATTCAATCGTTCCATTGATTTGAATGCACTCTGCTTCTACGTATAAACTGTTTGAAAGAATAAAATCTTCCAGGACAGATGATGTTAGATGATATTCTCCAATTAGCTCTTCGCAACCGCAGCAGTGTTCATGCACGCTCTCTCACCATTGGCTCGGTGGCGCTCAGACATCCGCGGTTCTCCTCTGAAACACGCCTGCTTCTTTTCACATCACTCGCATAAAGCCAAGTCAGAAGAAGACCACTCCCGTAGAGGAGAGTCCGAGGAAGACCACTCGAACAGATCCGAGTCAGAGCAAGACCACTCGCACAGAGTAGAGTCGGAGGGAGACCACTCGCACAGAGTAGAGTCGGAGCAAGACCACTCGCACAGAGTAGAGTCGGAGCAAGACCACTCGCACAGAGTAGAGTCGGAGCAAGACCACTCGCACAGAGTAGAGTTGGAGGAAGACCACTAGCGTAGAGGAGAGTCCGAGGAAGAACACTTGCACAGATCAGAGTCGGAGCAAGACCACTCGCACAGAGTAGAGTTGGAGGGAGACCACTCGCACAGAGTAGAGTCGGAGCAAGACCACTCGCACAGAGTAGAGTTGGAGGAAGACCACTAGCGTAGAGGAGAGTCCGAGGAAGAACACTTGCACAGATCAGAGTCGGAGCAAGCCCACTCAAACAGAGCCAAGGCAGAGGAAGACCACTCGCACAGAGTAGAGTCGGAGCAAGACCACTCGCACAGAGTAGAGTCGGAGCAAGACCACTCGCACAGAGTAGAGTTGGAGGAAGAGCTTTCACATGCAGCCCACGGGCATGTGAGGAAAACCAGTTTCCTTATTTTAAAAACATTTTTGTCATTCACTGTTATGCAGCCCGTGACCTTAGCAAATTTGCCTGACTTGTTCAGAGGAACTTACTAACTGTGAGAAAAGAAAAAACAACAAATATAACCCATCACATACGAGAGGCCCTCCACAGCTCCACACCCAGATGTTTTCAGTGCCTATTGGCCCTGCACAGCTGAATCTCCCATGTAGCCTAAAGCATTAATCAGGCCTTTACCTCATTATGCTCCTGACCAATGACAATCTCAGCACCCTATACCAACAAAGGGGCAGCCACGTTCTGGAATAACCCCAGCATTCCAGCATTCTAATATCGCATTTGTATGGTGCAAGTATAATGCGGTGTTTTTCAGTGAGATAACGGGGGTAATAAATTAGCAATGAGTCTGATTAGTTTTTAAAGAGATGCCAGTGGTCCCCACCCCCCTGCAGGGGGCTGTCCTCCCCCAGATAATTATCTCGGTTAAAATGGAAAGATCGACTCGCTGTGGTGAAGGTGTCTCATACGCCACCCGACCCGACTGGCGACCTGCACGGACGTGTTGCTTTGTTTCGTTCGCTCTCTGAAAAAAAAAAATAATAATCGTTTGGTTCCGTCTGGGCTTGGAACGCCAGCGTTAATGAGAGACACCGTTGTTAATTTGGAGCAGATCGATGAGCGCTTTTATTATTTTCCCCTTAATTTCCTTCTGAGCCAGGCGCCCCGGCTGCAAGCAAAATCACTTTCTGCCCCCCCCCCCCCCACCGCCCCTCCCCCTTCAGAGCTTCAGTGCCAGGCTCTAGTGGTAGCAAATCCAAAACCACCTTCCATAAGGTTGAGTACCACTTGTTTCTGTTTTATATGGATATGGTGTACCGCCAATATGAAGGTAGATACGTGGCCACAATCACACTTACATAAATAGAAAAAGATCATTTAAGTACAGAATATCAAAAACCTGAAACCAGAGTCCAGTCAAAGACTGCCTCCATTTCCATTGTGTGTTTGCTCCTCTGGTTACACCAAATCCCAGCAGCGTCCGTTTCCTTGGACAGATTCATCTCTACCGCAGGAATTAATCCATGTTTTTCCCCCCCCCTGTTTTACCAAAGCGTTCATCGATCACACCGCTGCATCAGCGGAGGTAATCCAAGCCATTTTAGCAGAAATCCATCACAGTCTAATTTAATGTGAACACGCTCCAAGAAAGCTATCCTTTCCCAGGTCTTAATCTTGGCTACCCTCCCTGACGTTAATTATGTCCTTAATTCTCTCCGTACTGCTCTAAAAGCCAGCTTCCTGCGTTTCTCTGAAGCACGCGTGCTAATTCACCCCTGACTTAACCGCAACTTTATTGCCACGCTTTTTACTCATTAACGTGAGCATCAGTTTGGCCGAGGTAGGAGGTGGTAGTATTCCTCATAGACGTGTGTTATTGTTTGTCGGGTGGAAACAGAAAACAGTGGGTGTAGGACAGAAAAAAAATTAATCCATTGAGACTTTAAGGTAGTACAGTGCACCTGCCGGTTGTGGGTAAAAAAAAGTGGACCAGCCAGTTACAAAACACTGCAAGGACAAGCCCTCATAATCCAAATAGAAAAAAAACAGGATTTTGGCAGAGATCACCTTCACACACCAGAGGGAACCTGAAAGCTTGGATGCTTTTAACTTATCCATCATAAGCTCATCATCCCATATTGAAAAAACGCTCATATGCCATAGTGTAGTAAACCATATATCTACCTCTGACTATAAAGAGCAACCTTCCCCTTATTTACATTCTTTGTTTCAGTATTGTACGTGTTGGCTCGTTGGTTGTGTCACTGCGTTCTCATTTGTCTTGGGGTGAAGTCTGAAATTTGTCACAAGACTGTTTCAAAAGTGTGCCTTTCCCCAAGAAGTTTGGAGTTTGTAAACAAGATAAGAGAACATTTGAATTTCTATCCTTCAAATTCAGGAAGAGTCTGATAAATGAGACGGGAAGAGAATGGTACTGTAATGGTATCATCTTGGGGACAGTGCGATGTTCGTCTGTAGGTGTTAAGGTCTGAAAGACACATTTTGATGGGATAAGTAGTATTATTGTTATTTTTTGATCAGAAGGTTGCATATTTGGCATTTCTGCCTTAATTTGTGTGCGCGTGCATGTGTGTGCATGCATATGTGTGTGTGTGTGTGTGTGTGCATGCATGTGTGTGTGTGTGTGTGTGTGTGTGCGGATGCATGTGTGTGTGTGTGTGTGTGTCTGTGTGCTCTGGGGACATGGAGAGTGGAGATCTCTGGGACAGAGGATGGGAGAGCTCATTGGTCGAGTGTCACTAAGCCCCGCCCAGGGCTTTGGCCAGTCTCGTTTCCCCACACCCTGCTGAGCTCAGCTCTGTGCGTGCCACTGCGCTCCGAGAAAATGCACTTGATGTTTGTACCTGATTTCATGTCCTATGTATTTCAAAAAAAATGTATTATTAGTATTAACATTATTAGATCTTGTGAAGTTGCGTTGTGTTTTTCTCAAGCAGTTAAGAGAGAGAGAGAGAAAGAGATAGAGACAGAGATAGGCTGCAGTCTGACTGGTCTGCTTGACTTCCTGTTAAAATGTGGCACTTCCTGCCACAGCAACTAACCACGGTTCCAGGCCTACACAGTGCCTGATGCTGATGGAAATCGCATCCTCCCGGCCTCTGTACGAGCGAAACCGGCCTCACATCACACAGAGAATATTATTATATGCGCATTTTACAAAGAGCACTTGCATTAAGTTTACACAACACATCAATGGTGCAGAAAATAAAAAAATCAACAATGTACGAAACTGAGATACATGATATTATAAATAAAAATGGCTCTGAAGTAATCATATCATCAGTTGGGTGCCCGTGGACCGCATGCCAAAGCTGCATATGAAAGGTCCTCCTCCAACTCCGCTCTATGCGAGCTTAGGTGTCTATGGTGTGAAAAGAAGCAGCTGGCAGCAGCGCACATTTCTGAGGAGAGCCGTGGATGTCTACGCTGTCCTGAATCGGCATCGGTGTTTGCGACATGAACGCGGCTGCGGTGGCAGACGATTGCACATCCAAAACTGGGGAGGGAATTGGATATGTTCTGCTGCATGAGCAGTGCTAGTTTTTCTTCTTATAATCTTATTTCAGGCGGTATAACATTTCCCACTTTTTTCATGAGATTTTGTCCAAACTACATATTTTTAAGGATTGTTTTACAAACGATGCTGAGCAGTTAGCGAGATGAAATGGAGTAAAAGTTGTTTATGACTGGTGTATTCGATTGCAGTGCTGCAATGTACCTTCGTGCAGAGAGAATTTTGAAAATGTTGAAATCTTCTAGAGGAAGTGCCGAATGATGAGAGATCTGTTGACTGTAAACATGTTTTGCTTCTTGCTCTGCAGGTCATTTGGAGATGAGAAATAAGTGTTGTATTTTTGGTTGCCAACCACTAGATTGGGAACCCATGGTCTAGACTTCCTTGTGCAATGCAGTCAAGTCGTTGTTAAATAAAGCTTTTTTCGTCTCCCATTACAGTTTTTCCTTCTGGCTTCATATTGATAAATTATGTTTCTATTTTGAATTAATATGCACTGTGTATTCTGGGCAACTGACTTGAGTCATTATTCAAGTCAACTTTTGACATTTGACATTTTTACATTTATAGGTCTGAAAACACAATATTATACATTGTTCACAGACCCTGAAACACATAATAAAACAGATGATGAAATGTTAGGAAAACTAACGAAAAAAAAATCTCTTTTATTAATTACTGATCCATCAGGGCAAAGTGAACTCAGATGCATGTCTTTGAGCACAATATGGCCACTTCGTTACATGCCTCAACTAAAGAGAAAACAAGTCTGACAATATCTGCCAGCTAAATCGCGTGCACGTGTGCGTGAGCCTATGCATATGTGTGAATGTGTGGGCGTGAGATACGTGTGTATACACGTGTTTTTGACGTGTGTGTGTGTGGGCGTGAGATGTGTGTACACGTGTTTTTGATGTGTGTGAGTGTTTGTGTGTGTGTGGATCTGTGTGTGTGTGTGTGTATTGGATGTGTATGTGTGGGCGTGAAATATGTGTGTACGTGTTTTTGATGTGTGTGAGTGTTTGTGTGTGTGTGTGGATGTGTGTGTGTGTTGGATGTGTGTGAGTGTTTGTGTGTGTGTGTGGATGTGTGTGTGTGTTGGATGTGTGTGAGTGTTTGTGTGTGTGTGTAGATGTGTGTGTGTGTTGGATGTGTATGCATCTCTGTGTGTGTGTCGAATGTATAATATTGTTCTCGAAGGCCCCATCCACAGCGTGGGTGGAACATTTGCGTGTGGAGCAGAGTCCCAGCGGTGCCTCTACCTTCAGGGCTGCCCGAGGGGGCCGTGTGTTCGAGTGGCTCCAGTGTAAATGTTTAAAAATCTGCACCGGCGATCCCCTTCTCGCCGCCACAGCCCCGTCCGGACAAAATGGAAACTCCGCGAAGTAGAAGAGCAAACAGGAAAGCCGGCGAGCGGACCGAAACGGCCCCAGTCTCATTCACACGCCGGGTAAACTCCAGCGGCTGTTCCCGAGCCTTTTTCACACGGCCGCTCAGAGGCTTCACCCGAGGACGGCTCCGGACAGAAATGCTTCACAAACACCCCTCTGACCCGGTATTACTCTTACTCTGATAAGGAAGAAGCACATCCTCTGAGAGAGAGAGGCTTCTTACCGCAGTTAATTGAGGGGGTATTTATGGAAACAGAATGGACAGTCAAGCTTTTAATATCCCCCACATTTCCATCACAGGGCGCATAATGAGAAGATTAACTTAAACCAATTTCTGTTTAATGGACTGGAGGAAGAGACGGAGGTTATCCATTAAGCAAACTTACTAACGCCTCGCTCTGCTGGAGATTCCTCCACCCAGCACCCAAAGGTCTATGAACACGAACGATAATCATGTTCATTCTTTTGCCCCAAAGTTTAAAAATTAAAATGTTTTACCCCAGCAGTCGCCAGTCTAGTGGATGGAACAGCAGTTCAGATGGTTGGCAGGTTATAAAAATGGCAGCCAGCCCAGAAAAGAGATACTGAGGAGACACACGGGAATCTAACTCTGCACTCAAATCATGCACTCAAAGCTATTCTATATTCTGCTATTCTAATGCTATATTCTCAACACAAATCTATTCTGGTGCACTACGTGACTTTCTGTCACAAGTACAAGATGCTTGCACACACCATATTTTTCCACAGCAAACTGACAATTTCATGCATTGTGTGTGTGTGTGTGTGTGTGTGTGTGTGTGTGTGTGTGTGTGTGTGTGCGTATGCGTGGGCATGCGTGTGCGTGTGTGTGTAAGTGCAATTTTCCAGCTCCACTCACTTTCCCAGCAATAGCTGCACATGAATAAACTGTTGAATAAACTGAATAAATCAAACACCGCATTTGATTACAATTATCGGGTGACTACAGCAATTTTAAAATAACACAAAATGCACTTTTATTCATAAAACATCTGCAAGAACCATTCTATTTTTGGTTCAACATTAGTCACAGCTTGTACTACACAATAAAATAATCCCCCCCCCCCCCAAATCCCAATTGAGCACCCAGCTCTCACTCACGCCGAGCTTCATGAGATGTGCGTGATGCGTGTGTTTTTGGAAAGGAATTTTTTTTTTTTAAATGAAAATGAATCACTGCCCTGGCTTCTCTGGGTTGTCCTCACTGCGCAGTCACACTGCCACGCTTGTGTGAGGTCATAAAGCACGTCACCGGGTCAGTGAACCGAGTCCAGAATATTCCAGATAAAGGACCTGCTGGCTGCACCCAATTGAAAATCAAATGAGCCCAAGGTCCTCCAGCACACAAAGATAAACAACAGTTCTGCCAGGACCGTGACAGTACCTCCCCACAGCCCTGGACCTGGAAGCCAACACTCAGAGAAAATTAATGGATCCTTTTATCAGTCCACTTGGCTTCCTCATTTCACTACGGCTAAAATATACCACAAAAGGCATTTCATTTAACTTGTGAGTTAAGCAATTCAGTTATGCAAATTATTTTTAAATATAGCCGCAGTATCCCATGCATACTGATCATAACTGCGTGTAGTCTGTACTGAACACATAAAATCAAAGGCTTATATACCCAACTCGTTTCTGTGAACTGCATTATTCTGCAGCCAGCGTTCAAAGACACTGATGAATGACTTGCTAAATCCACAGTAGATAATGAAGGAAATTAAACCACAGCGGCCCTTGCCGTAACGACTCATTTAAATAATAATTTCCTTTTCAGCTTTGTGTCGCGCACGCGAAGGCACCAACGAGCCAATAAGTGCGATCGCTTCTCAGAGACGCACCTGACGAACCTGGACAATAAGCAGTCTATTTGTGAAGGCGTGTGGGCGACCAGAACATTCAATTACTGCCCTGCGAATGCAGCATCGTTGGAGAGCAACATGCAGATGGCTAATTCAGGACTCTCTCAGGATGTCCTTGGTTAAAAAATTTTTTTTTTTTTTTTTTTTTAAATGCCTTTTGCAAAGCCACTCTTCCTGCCTGCATAACACTGGTCTTTTAGCTTTGATATCAGCATGGATATTTATGCAAAATCCACCAGTGATCTGGTCCAGGTGCTGTAAAGCTCATTTGGCATGGAGGGGGGGGGGAACCAGAGGTTATTGGCAGAAGTGCATTCTGGGAGAGCTCACAGGAATGTAAACACACACTGTGCCTTTCATGTGCCCCACGCGGCTGGGTTACCTACGAGCTCAGCGTGACTCGGTGTGGCAGCTGGAAACTGCAGAGCCGTGCAGATCTGTAGCCAAGGGCAGGGCTGCCCAACCCTGTTACTGGAGATCCACCGTCCTGCAGGTTCGCACTTCAACCCTAATTCGGCACACCTGACTCAACCAATTCGCAGCTCCAGAAGATCTCTAGCTGTCCGGTGAGGTGCGCATTGTGACTGTTCGGGGTGAAAACCCTGGTAGATCTCCAGGAACAGGGCTGGGCAGCTGGTGTGCGGTGTGTAACACCTTTGAGCCTGCGGTGTTATTTCCTGTTATTGTGTTGCAGTGGCATAACAAATACTGCAACATTTTTCATGATCACATTTTGGAACATTTTTCATATTTGGTCCAGGGACCCTGCAGCATGTATACACAGTTGTTTTTCAAAGGCTGTCAAGGCTTTGCCAGCATAAGCATCCGTATTTAATAGGCATGGTTTATGGTAATGTGCAGTCTCAGTATCCAGATTCTGACTGGTAGGACTCAGTGTGGGCTGCTCAGCCTGTCTAGAAAGACTCCATCAGTTTATCAGTGATGATCATTTTCGTGCAGAAAAATAATGCTTACAGTACCCAAGTTTAAAAAAAAAATGTATTTAAATTTGATTTAAAGCTTAATAAATGCACCATGCTGACATTGTACTAGTTTTGTAAAGTCTGTGTGCTGCCTGGTTGGAAGAATCATCTTCGGTTTACACCTAGTCCCATTCACAGCTCCAGGGTAAGAGTTCCTACTGCCCAGAGGTGCATTTGTGGTGCGAGACAGGTCAAATTTTGCCTTACAACAAATATTGTGTGAGGCGGCAAAAATTCAGGCGGACACAGAGTGTAAAAACCCCTCAAGTACTAGAACAGATCGTAAACGCGGCAGGTATACGTCTATCCCAGTACAGGAATGTGAGATATACGACGCGGCTGTTAAAAATGGTCAAAGTCACTCAGAACATAAAAGCACTATTAATTCCACTCCAGTTCCTCTGTCCAACTCTCCCAGCCAGACCTGGAAACTGGTTTGAGGCGCCTGAATGTTGGCAGATCTGGCTCGATTGACCTTTTCCGCAAATATACGAACGTAAAAGGGCAAAACTAAAAAGACACAGACATAAAAATAAGATGTAATGTAAAATGATATCATGATCTGAAAAGGGCAGTTGTTGGTGCAGGTTTTTGTCTTAGCCCAGCACTAAGACACCCAACTGTACTTTTAATCGTCTTGATTGAAGCCCATGATTCAGTTAATTAGGTGAACAGGTTTCCATAGTGCCAGGCTGAAACGAAAACCTGCATCGGGCATTTTCGGATACATTTGGACACCCCCCCCCCCCACTGCAGCCCCTCCCCTGTCCTGAGGCTCGTGTTTTAGCACACCGAGCCCGTGGGCGTGGGGCGGAAAAGGGCTCCTCAGGGGTACCAGCGGCAGGCGGCTGCGGCCGCATCGACAGCCGCGTAAAACCGCAGCCGAGAAAACGCCGACTCGGCCCAGCGCTCGATCCGAGCCGTCTCATCAGGGCGAACGAGTCGGGCAGAGCGGTCGGCGAGGATCTGAATTCCGTGAACGTCGGCAGGGATGGCGGTTCTCATCTCTGCCTTCAACTGCCTGTTTTTTTACCTAGCTCTACAGCGCGGCGAACTTTTCATATCGTTTTCCGTGAAAAAGATTTCTCCGCCGGTTTCCCGGTGCAAAAAAACGCCGCGTCGCTCACAGCTCAGAAGTAGCCTAATTACTTTGCGCCCAAAATGCAATTCTTTTCGCGTGAGGAATCTGTGTCGGTCGAGTTTGGCGCGAGACTCTACGCCGTCCTACGAAGCGTCGCGAGTGAACAGGTGAGCGGAGACGATGCCGGAAAACCTGGCAAATCCCGTGACTGCGGCATCATCTGGCAGCGACAGCAGCCGCTGGCTCCCCCTGATAACCGACCCGCCCAGGTGGAGAATTATCATTTTAATAGGGAGTCAATGCAACTGACGTTTCTACTTCCCATTTCTATCTCGTTACTGTAAAACACCATTAGCCAAGGCTACTGCCTTTCCCAACGACGTACCCAGTTTTGTCTCGGATAGCGTTTCTGGAAAAACGGCGTCGGTTGGCTGCTTCCCAGAGGCTGGGCAAAGAGCGGTTAATAGGAAACCATTTTTGGTTCCAGTTCTGACGCCAACACCGAGACCCAGGTGTGTAGAAACAAAACTGGGAAAGGAGGATGCCAAAATGAGATACTGGTTGCTCTTGGTTACAGGTCAGTTTTTTTTTTTTTTTTGCGCTACGTCATCTTCAACTGCGAGTTCGTTTCCAGGCAACAATGATGTTTCCGGCTCAATGGGTTTTTTTTTTTTTTTTTTTTGTCTTTTGAGACAAAAGAAAATTAATGAACCCCAATCACCCTATGAATCATATGGAAGAAAATGAAATCTTTTGGGATGAACTGTGAACTGCTTGGCATAAAAGAATGACTGAATGATAAACTACCTTCAATAATTGTTATATACAGAATGACTGTTCGGCATGAGTCAGGCAAGTAATTGGATATTTGCTGTATGCACTGACGGTGTACATTTGAATCATATGATGCTCCTACCACAGATAATAGGTATTGTTTGAAGCCCTTGCCTTTTCCTCTAAAGTGCTGGATCGTCACTTAAGTCCCCATTAGACAAATAGCCTCTGAATATATCAATTGGTTTATCAATAATCGCAATACAAAAAAAAAATATAGGCTATATTATGACTTGTTCAACTGACCCAATAGTGGACTGAATAGTGTGTGTGTTTTTAAAAGTAGACTAACACTAGAGTCATCTCTAGAAGACCCAAAATATAAACTGTGCAGTGGTCCAGCTTTATCCATTACAAATGAGTCTTTCTACTCACACTTCCATTAAAATGCTTTTTTTATTCTGATCGCGTACCAATGATCAATGAATAGTGATCTGAATTTTCTCCTAAAAAGTTTGTCTCGTTCGCCAGCAGCAGATTCAATCAATCTTGTTTGGCCAGTACTTTAAAAACATTCAATCACTGCTCACTGGAAGAAAACAAACAATATTAAAAAGCGGCAATCCCTATGCAGGAAGTTGTATTGTATTGTTTTCATCCCCTTGGCGAACTCCAGAAGACGCCACTGAGGAAAAGCAATACCAAGGATACAGTAACTCCAGTTCTTGAACAAGCCCTGTTGGCTTGTCCTGGTGCTTCAATGCATCCGGACCATTGCAGCGGATAGCTAGCTATCGCAACAAACAATCGACAAACACTCCTGATCCCAAACCACAGGCTCTGCGGGACACAACCACCCCTCCGCACACAGAAGAGAGCGCCGCACCCGGAAACTTCCCGATCACATTTTAGAATAACAAAAACACGTAAAGGTGCAAGAATTTGGCAAAAGAGCATAAACAGGAGACTGCCATCATTGATATGCCTTTTAATGCATGGTTATTTTTTTTGTAAAACTTTCACGTTCCTGCATAGCATCCCTTTAAATGTGCTGCTTACATTGTATGTGTCCAACACAAGTCCAAGTCTCAAATTCTGGTAAATTACTGGAGGAGAGAACAAATATTATACCCAAACATCTGTTGGAAAATATACACATATAACTTTTATTATATATAAAAATAAACTGGAAAGACGGGCTTCATCTCTCCCAGAACTAAATTGGCAATGTCAGTACTCCTGTCAGTAGGCACGCTATCGCATGGTATTGATGGTCCTGTACAGTGCTATTTTTCAACCGTTACCATGGCAGCCTGGTAATGCACACACATTCAGCCAGACACCCAACCACACCCCCCCCCCCCACAACAGCTCTAATTCCACCATTTTCTTATTTTTGTCATAAGATAGGCCTACATTTCCAAGAGCCAATTATGAGATGCGGGATATGAAATCACAGAGGTGGTGGTGGTGCTGGGGGGGGATGGGAGAGGTGCGTGCCTCTAAAAGCGCTGTTACGCCGGCCTGGGGAGGGACAGTTCACGGGCATGATGGGAGAGGCAGAGACGCGCGCAGGCTGATAGAGCCATTTTAAAGCAGGCTGACCTGCACACTCTAATCTTGTCCATTCCAGGTAATTTTTTCCTTCTCCTCTCCCTCACGGCCCAGGGCCGCGGGCCTGACTCACGCAGGTCCTTTCCGCATCGGTGATGTCGCACGTCCCATCTATCACAGAGGGCCCCGTGTGGATATATGACTGGAGCTCCCGCAGTCATGGGTCTGGGAGGACCGGAGGCTTTTTAAAGAAGATGGCGGGGGATTATGGGCGAGATGCAGAGAAAGGTGGAATGAAAAAAAATTGTCACAAAAAGAACTTTTTTCTGTTCCTGAAGACGTAATTGGTTGTAGAGAGCTATCCATCCCACTTTATTTGTGATTTAAAGGATGAGTTGCTAAATTATTTCTTTTCTCAATTATTTAAGAGGTGAAATTATTATATAGAGCCATCACATGTATTGACAGGCTTTGAGTTATTGTTGGTTGTTGTGTGTCTTAGTGGTTGTGTTATGCATTGTGTATTGTTATGTAGTGTATTGTTATGTATTGTGAGTCTTATTGTGAGTATGAATGTTACGGATGTGTATTGATGTATTTTTCTGTATTGAAGTATTGTAAAATATTTATGGGGACCCCAAGGAAGAGTAGCTACTGTTACAATACAGTAGCTAATGGGTAGGCCTATCTAAATAAACAAACAAACAAACACTACCTTACGGCACTAATCAGCCTTTGTTCCGGACCTTTCCGACCCCGATTTCACCTTAACCTACCGCATATATTCACTTGAATGTCAACTACGTCTCATTTTCGTTTGTTTCATTAAAAACTCAAAATAATACGTCATTAAACATGATTGAAAAGTTCGACCCTCCGACCCCATTCGGTGTTGTCAATTTTTTTTTAAGCAGTTTTAACCTTCAAATCCAGTAAATGTATTCTGTAATTAAAATGTTGAAGGTAAACACAATGTAACTGAAGCTTGACGTTTGAACAGTACTGTGTACAATAATATTATACGCGAAAGAACTAGGCACTTTCAATACATTATCTTCCTCCCGCTGCACAAAAATTAAGTATGTATGTATGTACGTATGTATATAGTTGGCTTCAGTTCCATCAACGCAGCACAATTGTATACAAGCCGAATGATATGCAGCATCAAGCCTGGATGTGACCGCCCTGGGGTCTCTAACCTCCACCCCAATAAAATCTGAGGAGAGGGTCGGACCCTTTCCGACACGGCGGAGGAAAGGCCAGCGGACACGTCCAGAGAGCGCAACGGAACACCTGAGGATCGCGGCCACCCCGCCGGTCACGACCTCGCCATTTTTACACCAAATTAAAAATAAATAAATTAATTAATTAATAAATAACAAACACCAGCAGGGAAATGTCAAGCTGTCACGCAGAGCAGGCTGCAGGAGCACAGCTCTTACTGGACCGTAATGAATTTAAATGAGGACACCATCTTGCGCAGAGGGAAGACAAACATGTCCAGCGCAATGAGAACATGCGATACAAACCGACCCAGGGCTCATTGGATCGGGGAATTAAGTTGTCAAGTGAAAAGGACGATGTCTCGTAAGAGGGATGACTCTGCCTGGGACGACACCCCTTCAAGCTGAAGTATTTCTGGCTGAAGATTGAAGGCTGACGCCTGAGGATGTCCTAAAAGGGACACCATACTCTGCTCTGCAACTTGTTCCCAAAGCTGTTTTTATTGCAAAATGGGACATACTTTCAACATCATGAGGAAATGCACTAGATCCAGAAAATCATGCAATTATGCTTCTACTTTAGTTTTTTTTACTCATTAACCCTGCTTTTATTTTATTTTCATACCACTGTTGGGGAGGGTACAGTTTATTTTTTATGGCGGTATACATTTTGTTTTTTATTTACGTGAAGCAGTTTGCTCTGCAAATCTGCGAATGAAGAGTGCTATATAAGTTTATATTACTATTATTAGAGGTATTTCGTTGTGCACAAAACGAAATGAAAGCACAGAAAATGTTTTTTTTGGTGACATTTTGAATTGCCATCAAAACAAGAGTCAAAAACATGAAATTAAAAAACATGACTAATTAAAATAATGGTTCCTCAGTACATTAGCACTTCTAAAAGCCATCTGTTAGTGCTCTGTTTTTTTTTCCATTCCCAGGCAAATGTTCTTTTTCTGAATTTTTTTGAAAAGCATATGGGGGAGGCACAGTGGTGCAGTGGGCTGGGGCCACTCTGTGTGGAGTTTGCATGTTCACGCCGTGTCTGTGGGGGGTTTCCACCGGACAGTCCATATACTCCCGCAGTCCAAAGACATGCAGGTTCGGCTAATAGGAGAGTCTAAATTACCACTAGGTATGAATGTGTGAGTGAATGGTGCGTGTGCCCAGTGATGGACTGTCCGGGGTGTATTCCCGCCTCTTGCCCAATGCACGCTGGGATAGGCTCCAGCACCCCCCACGACCCTAACCAGGAAAACGCGAGTAGAGATAATGGATGGATGGAAAGCATATGTTAGTATTCCTGTATGACATTAATCTACGGACATAGTGATATTTCAAAGAACAAGGGCAATCACTCACTGAAGATGGCTTTCTCAGAATTTGCATAAAGGCCATGCTAAGCCTGTGTTGTAAAAGGACATCATGCATACTGTATAGCAGCAGGCTCATGCATAAACTATAAACATGTTTACCTGAATATGCGAACTGAATACAGATGATTCAGGTCCACCAAGAAATGGGACAGCAGGAATCTGTCGTTGTTGAATTGAATTTGCTTCAAAAAAATAGCCTTATACATGACCAAAAGTATCTGGACACCCCTAGGGCTGTTTTTCATTGTTTGGGATAGGCCCCTTAGTTCCAGTGAAGGTTAACCTTAATGTTGCAGCATACAATCACATTCTAGACAATTCTAGAGAACAGTTTTGGCCCATTCCTGCTCCAGCATGACAATGCCCCCGGGAACACAGCGAGGTCCATGTAGAAATGGTTTTGTCAAGAATGGCGTAGAAGAACCTGACTGGCCTGCACAGAGCCCTGACCTCAACCCCATCCAACACTTTCGCGATCAACTGGAAAGCCAACTGCCTAATCGTCCAATCGGTGTCTAACTTCACTAATGCACTTGCTCCTGCAGCAATGCTCCAACGTCCAATACAAAGCCTTCCCAGAAGAGTGGATGTTGTTATAGCACGAAAAGGGTGGGCCAACTCCATATTAATGCACAAACTTTTCCATGAGATGTTGGATGTCAGGAGTCCACATTCTTTTGGCTATATAGTGTAGGCTAAATAGCGTACAATTACAAATCAATACAATTTGACCGACTGCTATTTAGCGGACTATAGACTTGCATGCAGTGGCTCGAAAAAAGCTCAACTCAACATGTTGGTCTCATGCTCGTCTTATGCTGCTCTCTTTCATATCTCAGTTCTGTATGTGAAAGCATTTAATGCATCAGTCATTCCAATACGTAGCATTTATTTATTTTTGGCCATCAAAACCATAACATGCATAACTATATGGAATGCTTTATGAACTTCAGAGATCAGAAATTATGAATTATATAGGATATTACATACATACACACATTACAGTCTGAAGGCCAACGCAATATATGCATGTTCTTGCCGTTTACAGACTGCATATGTTATATCAGGGTCCCAGTTACATTTTTCTCATCAGTTTTGTTTTTTGTTTCTTTTAAAGCTTTGCCAGTATTCTGTGTCTGATGCTCTGCAAAAAAAAAAAGCAGAGCATAAAATTCTAATCATTAGCATTAATGAGATATGATTATTATCTGAGAGCAGCTCCAAGCTGTACAGCAAATGCATATACTTTTTGGCAGAGCAAACCCACGTCTGGTCTGAGCCAATTGCCACCCATAACAAAAGGGCAAACGATTACAATGTCAAATAGAAGATCAGGTGATAATTTATCACTATCTTTGCTGCTGAATGTGGGCATACAAGGAAGGTTGTCTGCATAGTTGTCGTTCGATCCGCTGGGGTTCAATCTAGCAAGATCAATGTCTGGTGGGGGACATGTAAGTTGGATAACGCTATATAATGCAGTCCTTTGAATGGGCTAAGAATTGTCAATTAATTAAGCTTTAATCCAGGGGGTTCAATTAGAGTAATCAAATGTTGTGTGGACAGCATTCGGGTCGCTACCTACTAGCGATGGTCCAGGTTGCTTTGTTATTGCTGCTGATATTGTCGCTGTTGTCCTTACTGCACTTGTTGCTGCTGCTGTTGTTACTATTATTGCTACTGCTGTCGCCGTTGTTGCTTTTGCTAATGTTGCATTTGTTAAGCGTGTTGTTGTGCACAGACTTCCTGCTGGAGGAGAATAAAAGCTCCAGTTCAGACTTATTTAGCGAACTGCGGGTGCGGGTCCTTATCGTTTGAAGGTACAGCAGCAGTCGTTCTCTAATCCCCAGACACGGAGGTGGGGAGTCGCCGCGTTGAGGGTCGATAAGAAACAAAATTGTACAAGGGAGTTAGAACCCAGAGAGCTGCCGCCCCCACACCCCCCACCCGTCCCCGCCCACCCACGCTTTCCTCCCCCCTTCCCCTTCCAAACACTCAGATGAGAAGCTGAATTCAGAATTGTGATTAAAGAATCAGAATTCTGTGCCTCTGGCGCAGTTAAAAATCACAGAACTCTCCGACTTTCTGCTGCATTATAATGACGCTTCAGTCCCAGTTAGCTGAAGTTCTGCTCTGCTCTGCTCCAGATTCAGCTTTAAATCGTACTCTCCAAGGTGTCACACTGCAGTAATTAACTCTGAGCTCTGAACCTCGGTTATGAGCTCGCTAGCTCGGCTCCACTTACTGCCACTGCGAGCTACACTGTACTACATGTACACTACGTCCTCAGCCCCCCCTTATGACGGGCTTACGACAGGCTTATGTAACGACAACTATCGGTTATGAGCATCACTAACGACTTTCCATCGTCTCCCTTCTTCGTCTAAAGCTGTTTGGACTTTGTTCAGTTTGTTTGTGAATTAATGAATGTAGGCTAAATTTAAATTTGGTGAGGAAATGACAAGCAGCACAATCCAGCTACAGTGGCCTCCACAATGATCTACACTGCATAAAGATGAGCAAAGGGAGGTATACAATAACCACAGCAGGTAATGAGCAAACCTAGGCTCAAAAGGATGAGGAAAAGAGATTTTATCGTATTGTGTAATTGACCAGAGAACAAGACTTTGACAAGTAACAATTTCCCCCATAATGAGTGAGTCAAATAAACTGAAGTGTGAATAACTGTAACTAAATAAACTGGAACTAAATAATAACTGAAATGCCCTCCATATCCTTGGTAAAGATTAGCTAGAAAGGCTATGAAAAAATGTCTTTGTTGTTTGTCAGCTTGATCTTACATTCAAAATGAGAGAAATACAAATACAGGTAAAATTATTCAAAGAAAAAAATATTTAAAAAAAAAAAATTTACATTTCAGAAAAAAACACATGCTACACTTATTGGCATATTCGAAATTCTTATGAACAAAATCAGCCAGTCCCTGTCATATTTTATTTTTATTAAGCACACCCCTGTCTTTAGGACGTCGTCATCCATGACATAGTATTTCACTGGGGTATAAATATGAGGTGTAAGGCAGGCCAAACTCCCCTAGCCATCCATCAACATGTGGAGGGGATCAGAGATGCTCATATAAACCGAGGATGCCAATAATTCTGGAGGGCACTGTATGCATTATCGGGCCACTTATTCAAGTTCAATCTCAAACTGTTTCGTGGGGGTATAAATATGAGGTAACACGCACATAAATCGATCATCCAACACCATGAAGAAAGGCAAAGAACTCAAGGGGGGAAAAAAGTTGATAACCTTCAAAAGTGAGGAGAAAGTTACAAACAAATGAATGAAATACTAAACATACCAGTGGCATGCATACCACAGTATGGGGAAAAGGATAAGAATAACATGGCTCCAAACCTTTACGTTGCACATCAGACAAGGAAATATGTATTTTCCGTATTTTTGATTCATAGGCCTACTTAAAGCACTTATTTTCCAGTTTACGCTTCATTTTAAATTTTACCAAAATGTTATCATTTTCTTTCTAATAATATTCTTATGAAATCTTCCCAATAAAGGCCCCCCCCTCCCCATCCCTGACCTTTTCATCCACAGTCACCAGCGATGGAGTCGTCCTGGTGCCACAAGCCTATGCGGAAATCACGAGATATCTGTTTCCTGGAAACAGATGTTTTATTCATACAGATCGCTAGTGAGCAACATGGCGGAGATCATCTTCAGAGCAGCATCCCAGAATCCTGTGCGTGTACACGCGCAGTCAACTCGTGCGTTCCACGTAGACCACTTGGACAGCAGTCGAAGGGGAATGGAATGAGATGGATTTAGGAGGCACCACTTCCAAACTGGCGCTGGTGAGTTTGCACCTTCGACGTGACCGTCAGCAGATCTGGCCTCATTCCAGGCTTCAGGTATTGAAACAGCCTTGTTCAGTACTCAACAACCCCTCAACTCAACATCCCTTAATTAGGGAACGGCATGAGTACTCGAGGATTAGAGTGCTCGAAATTCAAGGACTGCTTGAGCACTACACACTACTCCAGGGAAAGACTTGACAATAAATTTACGTGAATTAATGCGTTTGGCTGCATTACCCATGAACCATGCTAAAGATGGCATGAAAAAATGAAGAATGAAACTTGTTTCAGTTATCCTTGCTCCACAGTCTAGCTGTTTCAGGTTCAATTGTCTATTGCTACATTTTTTCTCCGCCACCAATACATCATATGTAATACATGCATAAGAATATGTATATATATGGTGCAATATGTACAGTTTTTTGTACAACATTTTTTGGTAAAATGTCCTTGACATCCTGACAGATATCAATAAATTATAATCTCCAAGAAAAAATCCAGTCTCTCCGACTTCCCCGGTCTCTGAAATCAGCCACTTCAAATTTCACCATGCCTGAATCTTACCAACCAATCAGGACAGCTCTCTTCCTGTCAATCATGTTGTGCCTTAACAGCGCTGTCAGAGCAGAGAGACAGCAGAATAAATAAAAAAAACAAGAATGGCAGAGAAAAATCTGCCAAAATGATGTATTAAAAAAAGACATCTGATTGACTGAAATATTGCCCATAATGCATTTATTCAGGCATTTATTGACTGTCGTTAACCCATAGCTGTAAATAAATACTATAGCTATGTTGATTGTTTACGCTCATTATGACAGCATTATGAGTTTTATTTTATATAACTATATAACAGTCAATGAGGCATGATGTGTTTCTTCAATACTTTATCCCATTCACAAATGGCTGAGGGATATTTAAAAAAAATAAAAGTAAAAAAAGGAAAAAAGTATAAAAGCCTGCGCTGAAATTTGCTCGCTTTCTCCCTTAGCCAAATGCCAGGTTTTCAGTGGGCGGGGTTAACTGGGTGTTAGTTATGAAACCAAAAGGTTAAGTCCAGTGAAATCTTTTCTACATGTAATATGTAAATGACGCACTTGCCACTTTTGTGTGGGTAAAGCAAGCAATGTTGAAAATGCCAAAGCACTTCTCCGGACGTGGAGAAAGAAAAAACGCTTTTTTCTTTTCACAAAAATGGAAGAGACCTACAAGAAATGAGTTTCATTTCTAGAAGCCACAGGCACTGCAATATTACAATAACCTGTACAGTTAGTATTTGCAGTGTCCATTTTCTCCTGGACCTTGTCGCAGAACAAGGTGAATTGGTAAGCAGGGCAACTGTTAGCTAGCGACAATTAAATAGTTTTCAAGCGTAGACAGGTGGACTCAAAGACTTTCTTTATTCAGGTGTAATGTCCAGAGTTTGAGACCGCTAATGTTAGCGTACAGTAGCTCAGTGTCATGACATCATTCACACATTGAATGATCTTTAGGATGCTGAAGGCTAGTTTGTGTTGCTTTCTTTCGTTTTGTCTGGCAGTGTAAGGCTACCGCTCTAACAGGATCCATCCTAGCTAACGATGAGGAATGGCTTACATGTGACGTGTCTTACGGATACGAATGTTAATGAGTGCAGGATACACACCCACCCTGTCCTTATCTGCTGAACACAATAACACAAGTCTTCACTGCCAGAACATTCTAGAACTTTGTCTCTCCCCACATTTGAGAAAAATGGGGAGAATGGCGTAGGCCTAGCCTACAAATCACACTGCACGCCACATTAAGGTTGACCGTTCCCGAAACCGGTGAAAAAGCCATCACATTAATCCAGTTATGAATTCCCGCAGAATTAGTCTCATGGATTTATTTATGTCTTCAGGTTCATGCATAAAACACCATTTACATTTTCATCAAAACAAAAATCACTCCCCCCCCCCCCCCCCCCAACACTCCGCGACCGCTCACATTACCCAGAATTCTTTAGAGCTGTGAGATGTGAAGAGGTGCTGGGAGAGCCTCGAGCAGCTCGCTGGAGGAGCACCGCGCTGCGAACAACACTTACTCGGGCAGGCGTGGGTCGCTCTTCCGCACAGCCAGCGATGTGTCCTCCAGCACCCGGCACACGTAGGCCCAGAAACGGGCAGTGGGGGCCCACACAGCCACAGCCTCAGCCTGCCCCCCCCAAAGAAAACACTCAGGAGCCACCTCAAAAAAAGCTGGCCCTTCATGGCTGACGCAGAAGACGGCAGTCCAGTCTCTCTCAATTAGACGGCACATCCAGTGTGAAAGCAGGACCAGGCCCTAGCACTTACTGACCAAAGATGCATGCAATCATGGGCAGAGGGCGTGAAATCACACTGGAGGGTGGGGGGGGGAGGTGGTGGGTTGGTAGTGGGGCTGTTGTGATTGCATTCCACAATTTATCTTGTTTCTCTGTGCACTCACCCCCTCCCCCCTCCAATCATATTACACCCCCACAGTACAGCAGCGGTCGCTATCAGATGGGCAGCCTCACACAAGCGCTGTAAAATGCCGCCATCTGTTTTGCTTGTCATCAGTTTTATTAGAACCGATTGGAAAATTTAATGAGAGAAGAAAAAAGGAAGCATGTGTCAGTCAGTAGAAAAATATGACTTGTTCAAATTTATAAATGTTGTTCATGACATGAAATCCCACCAAAACAAACCAGCTTTCAGCTCAGGGATGCTATGGACAGTGAAAATTATGAGGTTTAGGCTATTTTGGGGTTAAAAAAAACATTCTGGGGTGGCCAGTTTTACTAAAACAGAAGTTTTCAGTGCCTGGGCAGCCAGGCAGATTACTAGCTGTCAACCAGAAAGGGATTCTCTAAAAAATAAAAAAATTCTCTTTTTCTTTTGCATTTGAGTGATCCTCTTTATTGTTGGATTATGTCTAGGCACAACACAGGGACTCCATGTTGAAAAGAGTCTACACATAATACACAAAAACACTACATTAACAGTCTTTCCTACTCATGGGCTTTACCCAGGTACGCTGCCCATGTATATTGACAGCCACCCAGGTATATTTGGGGACCCAATTTAACTACAAAACAAAAAAAGTCAAAAGTGGTTAACTCAACAGACAGCTGCTTGTCAGACTTGTCTTCAACCTTCCAAAGTTCTCGCATGTCACTCCCCCGCTGAGTTCACTCCAGCGGCTACCGGTCACCACCAGGGTCAGGCTCAAAGTTCTGACTCTGGCCTACACTACAGCCAACAGGACAGCCCCCGCCCACCTACAGGACATAATTCAGTTTCACGCACCAGCACGACCACTCCGCTGTGCTGCAGCATGGCCAAATCCGGGTGAACGGTTCTCGCTCGTTCCGACACACAGAGCGCTTTCATGTTACACTTGTATCTTGATTCTGTCGGTCTATCATATCTTGTAGTAAGGCTTCATTCTAGTTTGACTTGTCATAACCTTCTGACCTAGCCTTTGCTCACTGTGTGAAACGGACTTGATGTTCATACCAACATAACTGAGCAGTCTAACGTATCTTACATGTATGCCTTGTCCAGTATTTTTCAATATAAAATAATAATGTACAATTAATTTACGCTATTTGTATGGCCGGCCCAAATGGATTTCCCCCCATCCAAAAAGATTTTTCGGTATTTAGTTGCTTATTTCTATAAATTTCCTATTGAAAGATACTTAATACTTATTTCTATAAGTAACAGACTACACTTTTATATTAGTTATTTTTTCTTTTAAATGTCAAAGTGACATAGAGCTGACTCATTTCACTGCGTGAGCTGGCCCTCCCCTCCCTCCCCCACCAGTCGACTTGTAAGCCCTAAACTTATGTTTAGAATTTCTATGCGAGTACGTTATCCTCCGAATCATTCTGAAAAAATAAAGGTTTGCCGGTAACTGAGACTATTACTGCAAATTCTCTCTGTTCGCCAGTACAGTTTGACGCAAAAAGTGCCGTCCAGATTTCATTTTCATCTGGCCAAAGTAAAAATATATAAATAAAATAGCCCTAACGCAAAATATAAATAAATAGATAATAAAGTGCTCAGACACAAAATGTGAACTGTCTGCGCAGCAAAATTTAATAACCTCTTAATAGTTAGAATACAATTTAATAATTAATACAAACACCCCCCCCCCCCCCCGAATGTGCACAGCTCTTAAAGGGAATGAAAAGAGGTAATTTGATTGGCTATTAACAAATGCAGCTGCACCAGACCCACTGATCATACATTCAGTATAATCCAACCCTGTCTCCAGGTGGCCGCAACAATTTACGCTCGGTGCTGATTGCCTCTGGTCCACAGTCACAAGCCACGCCCAGTGCACCACACGGCACGCCACTGACTCCGCCCATTCTGCACTCCACTGACTCCGCCCATTTGGCACTCCGCTGACTCCGCCCATTCGCCGCACCACTGACTCCGCCCATTCTGCACTCCACTGACTCCGCCCATTCTGCACTCCACTGACTCCGCCCATTCTGCACTCCACTGACTCCGCCCATTCTGCACTCCACTGACTCCGCCCATTCCCCGCGCCACTGACTCCGCCCATTCGCCGCGCCACTGACTCCGCCCATTCGCCGTGCCACTGACTGCGCCCATGGAACGTGTGACATCGGTTCCAGAAAATAATAGCCCCGCGTCATTTCATGCTAAACTACAGAAAGTAACAGCTACAGATGTGTGTGGTTCACGTGGCATTTGTGCCGTACACCGTACTGCTCACAAAGGCACCCGGGAGAAGGCAGACGTAGCCTTCTGTGGACCCGAGAGCTTTTGACTCCTCTACCCACGGACTGGCCCGGTATTTCGGAGGAAATGGACGGCTTCCCGTACGTGCCGATTTAAAATGTCACACGAACACGCAGCCACCGCTAGCGGAGGAAGAGCAGCTTGTGCGGCCGCGAGCACCGCCTTCAGACGATCTCGCGGTCTCGCTTCATTAATTTTTCATTTTTTCCACTCGCTATTAAAAACGAGGCCCCGGTGAATGTCAGCACACAGCGGAATCACTTCCCCCGATAGGGCCTGGCCTTCGGAAGAAAAAGAAAGAAAAAAAGAAAAAAAATGTACCATGGCAACCGTCTCCAGGTTTCCCGTTCATGGACAACGGCGTCTCGAGCCCACGATTCAGCACCACGCAGAACAACGGTGTGCAACAGCCGCATTAACACATTACATTACATTACATTACAGGCATTTGGCAGACGCTCTTATCCAGAGCGACGTACAACAAAGTGTATAACCATAACCAGGAACAAGTATGACGAAAACCCCTAGAGAGAAGTACCGGTCCAAGTGCAGGGAACAACCGCATAGTTCAACTTGGACCCTGAAGGTTAAACTGATTAACACTAACACAACGAGAACGGCAACAACGCAGTCTATGGAAAAAAAAATACAAGCAGTAGTTAAGACAGTTAATGCACCTAAGTCACCTACGAAACAGCTGCCTAGTTACAACCCTAAGCCTACAGTCATTTAACAGGGGGGTAGGGAGGGATGGGGAGAGGTGCAGCCTAACACAACCCGGCCGGACCGGCGGCGCTGGATACGGGTCGATACCGTCTGTGACAGACGCCGCCCACCACAGCGCGGGGCTGCCATGCAGTAATAAACCGTCTCCATTGTTAATCCATCAGGCAGCTAACGTCGGCATGCCAATGCTCACCGTTTCCCCCTGCAGGCTCATCGGTTAGACGCCGGCGTTCGAAATCTGAAGGTTCCCAATCAATCAGCGCCCAATCAGAGACTTTCGCTGCAATTTCTCACCTGCGCATTTCTGAGGGAAGAGACAAGGGCGTCGAAACATCGTTCATCACCCCAACACCACAGCACTGCCACATCCATCTGAGCCCCCCCCCCCCCCCCAAGACACACATACGGTGTCTTACGTGCAGGTTATTTGCTCTAAAAATGGCAGCGATAAGAAAGAAACAGGCAAAGAACCAGAATGAGGGGGTGTGAGAAGGAGCAGGCCAACATGGCCGCCATGGCAGTCTGACAGGACTCAGGAGTACAGGTACAAATGCAGAACATTACTACTGGATATGAAAAACTAGCCTTTGCCATGCAAGCAATGCTGGCATGCGTCACGTCGCCTGAGGTGCCAGGATAAGAGGCCGTTTTTCAGTAGACTTGGTTATGCTTAAAAGCACACCAATGGCACATTTTCCAGCTACCAGTTTTGGACATCTGACTTTCTGAATTCAGGTAAAGCTGGTGGGAGAGAGACAGGGGTTGTGACGAATCCACAGTTGAGAAATAGGCCTACACTGTTTCTCAGACTTCATGAACGGAATTTAATGTAATCTCTGCAAGCAATGAGGCTACATTGGCCAACTACTGTCAGCTTCAGCTGGGAAAGAGTAGAAAGATCTGTTGGAGGTGGAGATGAACTACTGTATCCTTAAGCATGGTGCTCAACCTGAATTGCATCAGTAAATACCCAGCTGAATAAACTGACTTGTGTGTAAAAAGAATGGAAGCTTAAATTGCTCTGGATATGTGCAAACGCCCATGCCTTACTACACATTAACTATGAGCAGTACATCATTTACAGGTAGCATCACCGTGGTGATGAAAGCCACTATAATTCCATAAGGCAGGTAATTCCCTACATGGGGTACCAATTAGGCTCAGGAGTGTAGTCCAGGGGGGGCCCCCCTAAGATGAGGGTACCCACATCTAAAGTCTTCTCGTGCACAATGCCTTCCTAATTGGATCCCAAGGTCAAAGGGATTCGGGAAGGCACGTGACTCTGGAATACATAACAATCTGATTGTGAGAGAGCATATGGACTTACACACGAGGTTATGTATGCTTCAAACATATCCACACACAGGGCTGGTTTAATATGTTGGATGTGTTGCCATAGTAATGAGCCTGGCTGTATTATAAGCGCATGTCTCAGGCAGAGTTCCTGCTGGACTATATCAGAGCTAAGCCATTAACCTGGAAACAGCGCAAAGGTGTTTTCTTCAATCTCCTCCCGCAAGAAGGCGTCAAACATTGCTTTAGGTACCTGATGCCCCCCACTATCTCCCTCTTTCCTTTTGCTCTCTCTCCCCTCTCGGATAGCTCAATTTTGTTTCTAAAACTACTTCAGAAGTTAATTCTTAAATATTTCTTCAAATAAATATTTTTTCCCCCCCCCCACTTTCCCTTTTACAAGTTTACTGGTATGAAAAATGCAACGCATGTTGTCAAAATGGACGAGGAATGCAAATATTAATTTTCATGACGTAATTACATGAAATTTCACGTATTTACACGAAAAGCAAATCTGCAACTATTAGGTTTGCACAGTAAGACAGTCCTTCTCTCTGTACGTCTCTCACAATGTGGTAGGTACACTTGGCTTGTTTTCCAAGATAAATACACAAGCCAGCTGCCAAAATGAAACTGGCACATATTCCTTTCTCTCCTTAGATAGATGGCAACTTCAACTCAAAGCCCCTGAAATTCAGAACACATTCAAAGTGTCTGTGTGTGTGTGTGTGTGTGAGTGAGTGAGTGAGAGAGAGATACAGAGAGAAAGTCTGTGTGCGCATTCGAGTGTGTGTGCGTCCGTGCTAGTGTGCGCATGTGTCTGTGTGTGCGCGCGTGTGTGGGAGTGGGTGTGTATGTGTGTGTGGGAGTGGGTGTGTATGCGTGCGTGTGTGTGTGGGCGTGTGCAGTGATTGCAGGTTCCAGGGTCTCCCAAATTCACACACAGTGGAGCTTCCTGAACTCCACGGCCCAGAACAGCAGCTCTGCATCACAGACACACCGATTCCCATAACCCTGTGAGTCTGGGCTGTCTTAGGCCAGGGTTCGAGGAGTCAGACACGAGTAGAACATCCCAATCCAGCTCACGAAGCTACTGCTGATGGCGTTTCCGTTAAATTCGCTACCATGCATCACCACTTTTTTTTATGAGTGGCAGCAATGTCAACATCATTCTCATCCTTCCTGCACTTTCACACAATGGAGCCGTTTTTTCTGATTACTCATAGTTCTAAAGCATCTAATCACATATCACTCAAAAGCATTCAATGAAAACTTAATGCTACAGGAGTTGGAATTACGAGAGCAGGCTTTTTCCTATAGCCTTACTGAAAAGAAGTCCAAAGTCCAGGGTTCTTTTCAACACTATCAGCCAGACCACAGACCACTGCTCCCCCGTGTAGCTATTTGCATTGAACCCTCTTATGATAAAAGTGAACAATTTTTTAAAGCGGTTTTGTTAACAAGGTATTAAATATCAGAACTCAGATTACCCCAGCAGCTCAGGACAAGAAAGGCCCAACGACTACTATCCCTCCCTTTGAATCCTTTCAAGTGGTATCTGCTGAAATGGCAGTTAATGTCAGTGCAAAGATGAAACCTCCTTCTTGTGCCCTTGACATACTCCCCACCGGATGTATTAAGGAAGTACAGTACTTGACTTGGTCTGTCCTTATACACTAGTGATCATAAATAGTTCATTAACCACTGGAGCTGTCCCTTCCTACTTTAAAAATGCTATCATTCAACTCCTTTAAAAAGCCTTCATTAGACCCAAATACATTGAACAATTACAGACCACTTTCTAAGCTTCCTTTTCTTATCTTAAGTCCTGGAAAAATTGTAGTGGACTGCTTTCATGAATGCTAATGGTCTCTATGAGAAGTCTGGTTTTAGAGCCCTTCATAGCACTGAAACTGCCCTATTAAAAGTGAAGAATTATCTACTGCCAGCTGTTGATGCTGGATATTCCATGAAGCAGGATTACGGAGTTAGCTGGATAACTGCGCCGAGTAAAACATGCAACAGCTCTTTATACTTCAGTCCATGTTACAGATTCGGGTACGTTCAGGGTTTTATTCAGTCCAGTTATCCAGCTAACTCAGTAATTCAGCTCCGCGAAACAGGGTCCAGACTCCCAGTCGGTTACCGGAGAACCACCATAAACACAAACAGTCTACCTTCATTTGCAAATGGGTTTACTAGCTGACAAAACAAATTTAAAACAGCAGCCAAACATCTTTGCCAACACTCGCCAAACATGCCACATGAAACCATAAGGAAAATACAACACATCCATTCCATTAACTACAACATCAATTCCACATAACACAAAACTCCTTAAAAACTGCGTAAGCTGCAAACTATTTTGAATACAATAATGCAGCACGAGAACAAACATTAAATTTACTTGCACTGATCAAAACGTTAAAAGTAATCAATAAGCCAGCTAAGTTAATAAAAAAGCGAACGCCTACCTTATAAAACCAACGACGTTTTCATCATTTCGATCCAATTCACATAATTCAATTCACGTTACAAAATTATGTTTAGCCAATCAGATTTGGACAAAGTCCTGGTGGCAAACAGAGATATTTATGATTGGGCGCATCAGAAATGCCATTTACTGCAATATTATTGGATGCCTGGGGAGGAAGCGATTAGACGGACTGTTCTATCGTCACTTGGAAATAATTTAGTGAATAACATTGACATAAATTAGGGAAAACGGACTCCTAAATCATTTCTTTTAAATATTTTTGTAAACATATGTTTAAATTTCAGTTGTAGTTGTCTATGAAGGCATATATAAAAAATGTTTTGTATGTAAGTATGACATATAAGTTTCTAATATCCTTGTTACTATCAACCATTAATTTGCTTCAAGTATTTATTTATAGCAGTCATTCCCAAACTCGGTCCTGGGCCTCTCTGTGTATGGCTTTTGTTCCAACCAGAATTGCAACACCCAGTTTTAACAACTTGTTCATTTTTTTTTTTTTTTTTTACTTGATGCTTTCCATGTTTTGAGGGGTTATTTACTTAAACCACATCACTTCAAAATAGCTATGCAAGCCACTGAGAGTTAAGTCCTATATTGACACTGTGCTTAATGTGCTATATTGCAAACATAAAAACAGGTGCATTGCTTTAAATGATCAAATTTAGGACTGAGGTGAATCATTGGATCCATGTGTTCAACAACCTATTTAGGAGGCTAATTTTATTGGTTAAAAAAATGTTACCTCTTTTTATGTAACTGTTGCGCAGTATAGCACAATAAGCACAATGTGAACATGGGACTTTTATTATTCATGGCATGCATAACTATTTCTGACATAATGTGGCCTACGAGGATAAAATAATCCCTCTAAACTTGGAAACCATCTAATTAAGCAAAATTACCAGCTTGTAAAAATTATTGGATTGCAATTGTGGTTGGAACGAAAACCAGCATACACAGGGGGGTCCTCCCGACCGAATTTAGGAATGACTGCTATACAGTAAATAAACACTAGTCAACAAAGCCCAGCTAAATTTTACCAGGGTGTGGTATAGCTCTCTCATTGGAAATAAAAAGTTATTACCAGTATATTTGCGCACATCGTTGTTATTGCACAGCTTCTCCATATCTCACTATGTGAAAGCATAACTTTAGTAATGCTTGCTGTGAGAGAGCATAATTAAATTACCGAAATAAAAAGGCATCACGTTCAGCAGAAACCCCAAGCGCTTGTGAAGTCGAAACGAATTCCCTGTGGCCTCACAAATCACAAGCCGACTGATCCTGTCTTTTTTGAACCGTTGCCTACGGCGAGCGACGATGCTTGCATCTTTCACCGACGATGAGTCTGTCAATGAAAACAAAGTTTGTTATGGAAGCTTGTATGTTATTATGTGCAGTTACCTGATCATTTGCTTGGCTGCTTCACTCAACTCAGTAATAGCTGTTCTCTCTTTTTTTACGGGGAAGCATTCGGGGGTGTGTTTTAAACACGGCCGGCCTCTTTTTTTCGGCGCACCTGTTTGCGATGATGATGTTGGTGATGGGGGCGCGGTGTGGGGGGGGGGGGGGGGGGTGGTGGTGGACGGGGGAGCACTTTGAGTAACAGGTGAAAAGGGCGAGTGCTGCCCTCTGTCTCTGTACATGCCAGAGGCTGAGGGAAATGCATTAGGGGCCAAAGACCTGGCAGCCCGGGCGTCGGGAGGCTAATGGCCTGCGTGTGTGAACGAGCTGTGGAGCGTTAATGCGATCCTCTCCCATCAGCCCATGCTAATCGTTCATCTGAATGCGCCCCCGTCGTCTAATTACCCCGGGGTCGCCCGCCCCCTGCCCTCGCTCTGCCCTGCGTGGCTGCCATGGCGATTAGGCAATATCCTGCGAACTGGCTGATCTCGGTAATGAGAGAGGGCAGACAAGATGACAAGATGGTATGTTTGATGGAAATCTGATGGACAATTTAGTTTATTTCAACCCCACGTACAAACCCCCCCCCCCCCCCACCACCACCCCCCCGCACCTAATTTATGGGAAGTTTTCCTTCTTAGCATAGCCAGGCTAGCCTCGCAGTCCTAATGGCTACTGTCACAAACACGCTCCAGCAGAATTTGGGTCAGGCCTGCTCGAGCTCTCCAGGCTGGAACCCTCTGTGTGGTGAAAGCAGCCATTTGTTGTTTATCAGAGAGTGCACGGCACTGCAGCCATAATGGCTGTTTGTTTTTCCATCAAGGAGAATACAGGACATGAGCCTCGAAGGAGATTCCAGTTCGTGGAGCCGCTGAAATTTTCATCCCGGTTTCATTTTCACGACGGCGTTGATACACTTCACACCATTGCGCATAAATATGCAGAACCGCATTAATCTTCAATTAGCCTTTTCCGCTTATTAAAAAAGCTTAAAGCGAAGCTACTGTGGGCTAATTTCCAACTGCTGATTGGAATCTAATGTAAATAGATTAACTGTAATCAGTTTAGGCCTTCTCTGAGGATTTAAAAAAAAAAAATATATATATATATATATTGTTTGAATAAGGAGGAAAAACCTGCAAATAAGCAACAGCATTAGCATCTGTGCTAAATTAAAAGCACTGCGTGTGTTCTGTAGAGGCCTACCTGTTCACTCTCCATCCTGCCTCTAATCTGACAGGCTTTCAGAGTCACAGTTTAAATCCTCGGGCTGGTTTGTTTAGAAACTTGGTGAGTGGATTCGGGGTGAGCGATTGCTTTGAAGCTAAAATGTGAAATGGAAATTCAAACAGAGATGGCACGGTGAGTATTTTGTTGGAGACTGACACGCTGAAGCGGAAAGCCTTGCTCTTCACTCAGTCACTGAGAAACAAAACAGCCACCAAGAACAAAAGGTCTTTTGTGAAAGTCTATTGTGCTCCTGTCATTTCAGCCGTTATATATTTGACAGTGCTGTCAACAGACTTTGTCAAAATATCTCTTTACTTCGTCAGATTTCTCATGAAGCAAACAAAGCTTTATGTTTGAATTACATAAATTAAAACTATGTACAGTACTGTATCTATATATCAAAGTTATTTGGGGGGGGGGGGGGTTGCCTACATAAATAAAACTTCCAACAGGAAAAATGAGTAAAGACCATGAATCTATTATCACTCAGAAGTCACAAGTCACAAACTGAACACCACACAACCTACTCCATTACAGCTATTTAGGAGATGCTCTTATCCAGAGAAATTTGCATTTTTACACAGTATCCATTTATACTGCTGGATAATATATTGAAGCAATTCAGGTTCAAGTACCTTGGTTCAAGGGTATAACTGCAGTCGCTGTTAAGGTAACCCCAAAGCCCAGTGTGCTTTTCAGACATTAACTGTTAATGCCTTTGGCCTATTCATCTCACAATTACATCATTTATCTGATCACTGGCCATGACAAAGTACACCCAATATGATAAATGATTCCACTGATTATAACTGGGCTCAATTTGATTGCAAAATCTGTGCAAAATCACTCCTCACATTGTGGCTGCATTCTTTCTGTCACTCAACCGGGACTCAACAGTTCCCAAATTGTTTCCTGGTGCTCTGTGTCACATCACACACCCCCAATATTATAATAGCGTAAATAATGTCTTATCACAGGATCACATCAATTTTCAGAGTGCAGGGCTTATGAATAAAACTCTCAAGGTTCACATTCTTTTCCGAGGTTTAGATTTAGCAATGCAAAACTGAATCTGAATACTTGGGAAAGTTACCCTGAAAGATAATTAATAATTCAGCATATTGCTCTGGATTATGGACAGAAGCATACAGTTACATGAGGAGAAATTTCCCATGAACCCACAGGGGGCACAGTAGGGGTTTACCCAAAACTTCAACGAGTCTTCTGACTCACCAAAACCTGTTCGCACCATTATAGCTTATTTCAACACATCAAAAAAGGAACTTTTTTTATGCCATTATATGTTCTGCCCAATATAATACATATGCTTGTGACATGGTAAAAAAAAAAAAAGAATATTTCATGCTCCAAAAAAAACACCCTTTGAGAAGAGAGAGAGCTGAAATTGCCTTTTTGCTTCAGTATTCAGACATATTTTGGATGGCATTACATCCTTGCCAAGTGTGGGGGTTGGCCGCAAACATACCGGCTTCTTCTCCCTCGATGACATCACTTCTTACCCAGACTGCTTCAAAAAGCTACTCAACTATTTCTTCAGCTCAGCCGTGAACTACAGCCAAGACATCCTGCCAAAACATATCTGTAATCCACTTCTGACACGCGATGGAGGCAAAATACTGCTTCCTCCTTAACCCTCACTCCCACTTCCTGGCGAACCATTTCCTGCATCTCAGACATTTGTCTCTGCTGGCAGCAGTGTATCAATGTCAAGCGCACATATGATAGAATGAATCCCCAGATGCCCATCAGGGTGACTACACGTTCACGGAATGTACTTTAATAAAGGACTTTGCTGGAGGAAAAACTGGACAGTTGGGTGAGGGCTTTCTGGAAGGAAGGGCCACATTTAATAACTCAAGGTTATTGAGCATAGAGAGGAGATCCATAATCAGACCTGAGTGCAACCATTCAGTGTAGTTCAGGGCAAATATAACCCCGAGCAAAGCCACACACCACTTTAACAAGACACTTAGCTTCCTTGGCTTACTGAAGGATCAGGTTAATCACTGCAGCCCTGGGAAAAAATCGATAAGCCTTCTTTTTAAGAACGATGGATAATAAAAAATGGATCAGTTATAAAGCTTCAGCTCGGCCAACCAACGGAGATCAGTACACCATCTTACTTTAAATGACATTTAATTACCCCTAAATATTGCTCTATTAAGGACTGCTCCATGTGGCAGAAGGGTAAGACATTATATGGTGATTCTGTGAAGAAGGTACATCCCATGGCCTTTATAGGCCTGTATATAGGGACTGTCACCTGCAGAGACTCAGTGGTGGAGAGAAGATGGGGTGTAGATGGGGTGGGAGTGTGGTATAATGGGTAAGGGTTTTGTAACCTGAAGGTCATAGGTTCAATGCTTGTGCACAGGTAGGACACTGTTGTTGTAGCCTTGAGCAAGCTACTTATCCTGCAATGCTTAGTTTATATGCAGTGGCATAAATCTGTAAGTCCCTCTAGATAAGAGCATCTGCTAAATGCCTGTAATGTAATGTAGTGTAGATAAATGCTTATACTCTATACAGTTATGCTATGGTGGTGGCTGCTTCATGATTTACATGTATACAAGCATTTATACGTAGTCTCATTTTGAGAGCGAGACCGTGGTCTGCTTGTCTTTCTGTGCATCGTGTGTGTGTGTGTTAGCGTGGTCGTATGGGGAGAGTGTGTCATGGAGGTCTAGTTATGCGGAGGGAAATTTAAACTCTGGATCCACAAGCGTAATTCGCCAACGGCAAATGACTTGCCCTTGCATGAAGGTGTTTGCAAGCTACATATGGAACGATCGATTTATTTTACCGTTGGTAAGGATCCCCCAGCGTTATACTTTTTTTAAAACTCACTGCTTATTGTATAGGAGATTTTAAAAATGCAAATGCATTTCATGCAATTCCAGGTTGTACAACGGCCTTAGTGGCCATTAGCCTGCACGGCTAACTCCTGGCAATGTGACATTCATTTTTATATCATTTCTGCCCTTGTCTCAAGTGCCGTATGGCTTTTCTCAAACGAAAGATAATGGAAATGCTATTTTTAGACGTGCTTTATACCTCTTTCAGTAAAGGGACTTCTTACAGTCTACTGAGCGCAGGAGCAAAGACTTAATGAAAGTAAAACTGCTCATTTTCAGCATTGCATTCAGAACAGAGGGCAATCAGATCAGTACTTTAGTCAGATACTACATTTGATGGTTAAAGCAGCAACAGGCCTAAGCCTTACATTACTATCTATGCACAGTTAAAAGTTTCAGTTAAAATGAAAAACTTTGTATGCAGCCAGTGAGGTAGGAATGGGGTAGATCTGCACTTGCTGTGTTAGATGTGTTCAGAACCATGGACAGCATCATCGCCTGCAGCAGGGCATGATGGGTAGAACACTCCAGAAAGTGACTAATTTTCCATCTGGTGATATTACCCAAAAGCCTTTTCCCCCACACAAGTAGTGCCAAATATTATTCTTTTATTCATATTTTATCTTATTTCTATTTTTTATTCTTCCCTGTAATGCAAAGGGAATATCTGAAAATATTTGTGGTATATTAAGGAAATAACTTCGGTTTCAGTTAAAGTTAAAGACTACAAGGATATTTCTTACATAATGCAGTTCACTAATGTATTTGCAGAAGACAAACACAATTAATTTAAATGTTTGAGTATTATAAGATTTCAGTGAAACACCTTTTGGAAGAATATTCCCCCTGTCTGCTGCATTCCATTAGAATAAAGGCCTGCTTAGTCAGTATGAGATCTCAGCATCCGTCAAAATCTGTAAAACATTATTTCAGACCTGCCACACACAAAATCAGTTTTCCATTCAGTGCAGTGTGTCAAAAAAGTGATCTTTCAAAGTGAGCGAAAATACTTTAGCTGTAATAACTATAATTTCTCTCTTTCTGGCTTACACTGCATGCAAACCTAATTAGAGTCTGTCCATTTGCTCTATAGGCAAATGCAGCGACAAGTGCCTCAATCTAGATTCTCTCTGCAACGGGACAATGCAGAGGAGGGGTGCGGTTACAGCTTCAAGCGAGTGATTACATCCATCCATTCATCCATTATCTGTACTTGCTTATCCTGAGCAGGGTCCATCCATTATCTGTACCCATTTATCCTGAGCAGGGTCCATCCATTATCTGTACCCGCTTATCCTGAGCAGGGTCCATCCATTATCTGTACCCGCTTATCCTGAGCAGGGTCGCGGCGGATGCTGGAGCCATTCCCAGCATGCATTGGGCCAGAGGCAGGAATACACCCCCTCGCAGGGCACACACACACCATTCACTCACACACTCAGACTGTACCTATGGGCAATCTGGAGTCTCCAATTAGCCTACCTGCATTGTCTTTGGACTGTGGGAGGACACCGGAGTACCTGGAGGAAACCCACGCGGACACGGAGAGAACATGCAAACTCCACACCGAAAGGCCCCAAGCCCAGATTGGAAGGCAACGGTGCTCCCCACTGCACCACCGTGCCGCCCTTCAAGTAATCACAGCTAACGCTTATCAGCTCTGCGGTGAGACCAGGAGGAAGACAGTCACGCTCATGGTTTGGCTGGAGGATTGCTTATCTCTTCTTTGGACTGTGAACTATGCTTGTTTTGTGGGCGGCCTGGACTTTTATATTTATATAAAGGTGCCAGTTATAAAAACCATAGTGCCTAAAAAAAAGAGCCTTGTTTTGTCGGTCTGTCCATCACTTCCGACAAAGAGCCTATGTTACAGTCAGTGATAACTCCGTGCATTATCCTATTTTATGAAGCCACAGTTCCTGAATCGCCCGCACTTGATTTGATTTTGTCTGGATCTTATCAAGTGATCGATGAACAGAGGCTCATAGTCATATCAGGATGAAGAAAAGAACAATCGATAAAAAAAAAAATTTCATATGTCTTGTAAAAATAAAAAAAGGCAGCACTATCTTTAGACAGAGCCAGGGGTGAGTTCAAAACACAGAAAGCTTTATTGAAGTTTGCTGATATCGATCGGTCCGAGGGCATCTGATGGTAGAGAAAATTTCAGCCAAAAAAAAAAAAAAAAAAAAGGCCAAATAAGACAAGGATCGCAATTTAAAAGCAAGCAGGGCCTGCTGGAGCAGTTACAGCGTGTATAGATCCCAGTAGCGACATTCTTCACATTACATTATGTTTGCCTTTCCTGCAAGTTCCAGCTGGCCCAGTGCATTAAGCCCTGGACAGGTGTGACTGATGAGGTTAATAATGAGGTTGAGGAAACGAGAAGGCTGTAACACACTGCTTAATTCCACACGCCGTTGGCCCAGCTGCCATATCAAAATCCTTTCAAGCAAGTCCTGTACGCAAGGCACGATAACTTGAGCACATACAGCCGTGAATGGATTTCGTGCCATGCAGTTATCAGGGGCCACAGTTCTGTCACAGTACTTCCACAAATCTTGTCATTGTGGAGAATATCTATCAACAAGAGATACTATGAATGCAATAAAGCTTCCATCAGATTGTTCCATCCTAAAGTGAATGTCAATTTGTCTTCGCTCATTTCCTCCGACGTCTACAGATGTCCCCCTTCTTTCAACAATTTCCTTCCTCTTTCCAGAAAAATAAGGTGACGGCTCTATTTTTGAAAAAACAAAAAGAAGAAAAAGAAGAAAGAATTGTGTGATTTATATTCTGTGAAGATCTCAATAGAAAAGCTAGGAAAGCATAGAAGTTTATCGACTGGGATTTTTGTGAAAAGGTCCATCTGAACAGGAAACTCAAACGTGTTTTCTTTGCTGAACCCTATTCTTGAATTTCAGGAGCTTCTCATCAAAGAAAATGTGCCCCTCTGGGGTCTGTGCAGTTCTGTGCCGTGAAAACTTCAGTCCGGTCTGCTCATCAAATAAGTAGCCTTGGTTTAAAAAAAAAAAATACCATCCTGACTGTTCTTAAAGTTGGGAGTGAGTCAGGGGGAAACAAACCAAGCCAGCAAACAAAGTGTCTTGATTTGTTCGAAAGGGTCTTGGACAGCACCTCCCATTACAGGGTTTTCAGCCAGGTGTGTGATGACCCCCCCCCCAGGTGACTCCACCTAAGTCGGAATTCACCGTCACTTCGGTTCGGAGCAACGCGGTGAAATCTGGCTCTCTGGGGCGGCCTGTCCACGGGGTTAGGCCTGTGAACCACAGCCGCCTGTGAGCTGGAACTTCAGCAGGCTTCCACAGTGCCCGCTGAAGGATCCGCCCCTCTCTCTCTCTCTTCACAGGGCAGAACGAAAGCCTCGTTCTCCAGGCATTGTGCTATTGTGCTGTCTGCATCTGCGCACGGGAGGCTGACTTGGCATCCTACTTCCACCAGGTGTTTTAGATAAACACCTTGATGTGGGGGTAGAACTGGAGAAAGGATGTGGCATGGGGGTGGGGGGGGGGGGGTTGGAGAATGGGGGTAGAACCCTCAGGGGCTGGGTGAGGAATAGCTGTTCCTCTCCAGTGTTCCTTTCCAAAACAGCCGGCATTGAAAACAGGGGGAAAAGCACTTTTCAAAAAAGTGAAAAAGAATAACCCTTCTTTAATCATCACAGACATGTTGGGACATTATTACTGACTCACTCGGCCCAGGAGCTAGAGTTTCCAAATATGCTTCTACATTTTTCATAACTTCATTTATTGAGCAGGATATATATATATATATATATATATATATATATATATATATATCGAATAATATATATATGTTTCTATAATGCAGTGGATATTAAAATTTGATTTATTGTTTTGTGCTTTGTTGCGTCTGGCTGTGATGAGGGCTCAGCGTTCACTCAAAGTGATGCTGGAGCAAAAGGCGTCTTCGGTTTTCGGCTCCGTAAAAAAACCCCTCAGGACCCGTCCCCGGGAACAATGAACGCAAAAACCAATTTATACCACAGACGTCTTACGGCTCCGGAGTTCAATAGCTCTGTCTCCTGGTGGACGGTGGCAGGACTAGCTACTGAACTTGGCTAGCGGGATATTTAATATTTTTTGTCTCTTTTTTTTGTTGATAAACTTGAAAAGGCAGAGTCATACTGTATATGTAGGTCCCTCCCATCCCTTCAAAAACCTGTAATTTTGGAAGATCACTTACAACCATGCCACTTGTCACTCACATGTTACATTCCTGCAGGCATTTACATATAAATGCACATTTTACAGATAATCTAGCTACATCATTATACTATCTAAACAACTGCCTTTGAAGGGTTTACTTGTCTTGAACATATAGAAGTATCCATGATCTTACAAATGTCAAATAAATTTAAAAATGTGTTTCTGTTATATGATTCGGCTCAAACAAGACACAAAAGGTAAGTTTGTGGCGTACAGGATACGTGGAGTACCTTATGTGGTCAGGAATTTCTAACTGTTGGGCTATTTATTGGATATATGGGAATACCAAAGGGAGATAGCAGTAAGGGAATGCCAATGGGAGAGATAAAGTAAGGGAACACTAGTGGGAGTTAGCAATCAGGGAATGCCAATGGGAGTTCATTGTAATGGAATGCCAATGGGAGTTAGCGGTAAGGGAATGACACTGGGAGTGAGAGGGAATGCCAATGTGCCAATGGGAGTTTAAAAAAAAGGAATTCCAATGGGAGTTAGCACTAAGGGAATGGCAATGGGAGTTAGCGGTAAGGAAATACCAATAGAAATAAAATGCTCAAAACCAAAACAGTGAAGAGCAATGAATGATCTCATTAAAAAAGAATATAAACTAAATCAAAGCAGAAAAACCTGTGCAAAAACAACAAAACTATAAAGGAGATGAGGTTACAAAGGAAATAGCTTTTCCATATCCTGCTTTACAAAGGAAATAACTTTTCCTTTGTTCAGTCAAGATTTCACAAGCAGATTAATGCAAATTCATATTCTCTATATTTGTTCAACATATTGGCCACAGCAAAAGAGCTGGAAAGGTGTCACACTTACGTACATTTAGCGAGTGTTGTAAATTCAGATTTTACGACGTGTTTTACGCACCACAGGACTCCGCAGGCTGTGTCTCATAAACAGTCACCATAAAAATCAGTTCATAGACCATCCATCTCATTCAAAGACACAAAGGGAAAGGACGATATGAAATGCAATTTAAGGTCATCCCAAATTGAAATAAAGTGGTCTCTGCCATGTTCCTGGTTTTAAGCCCTGGGGCTGCCTAATCCACCGAAGAGAAGGCACCAGATCAGGGTAGATCAGCGATGTACAGCCCAAAGCAAATACACACAGCGCCAGCACTAGCTGTTTGGGGAGTCATGCATACAGTATGTACCACTGGCGTAAGCATGGATGGGCCAGGACCTAGTTCTATGAAGGCCCAAGTCTATCACCCTGAGCCGACCAGAGGAGGATGGGTTTCCCCCTTGAGCCTGGTTCCTTCCAAGGTTTCTTCCCATCTGCCACAGGGAGTTTTCAAGTTAAGTCAAGTAGAACTTTATTTGTCCCCTGAGGGGCAACTGGTTGTGCAGCAGTGAAAACAGCACCAAGTTTCCCGTGTCACTGTTGCTTTAGGCTTGCTCCTGTGGGGGTTTAGGCCAGGGTTGTCTGTGAAGTGTATTGTGACAATTGCTGTGAAATAGGCGATATAAATAATATTTGATTGATTGAATATTTCTAGCTATGCTATCCATAGAGCTTACATGCCCATATGTTCCCGGATATTGTGATTTCCCCAAGTAGGATATGTTCCTGGCTCAGCATCCCTTGGTCAATAGGAATATTGTTCCAGGAACAACAATAGTGATGCTGATCCAGGAGCATATTCTACTTCCCTAAATCACTTCTTGCATATATTGCCAGGGAGGAAGGCTTAATTTGCTCATTTTCGTAATATGTCCTTTTGTTTCTCACACCTTACAGGCAACCCAACAAAATGATTCTGCTATTATTCTGTCAAAGTGAACCAAGGGCCAGGAAAAAAAAAAAAAAAAAAAGATTTTAAGATGTGAAACACAGCCCTTGGTGCCAATCATCCACACTGGGGTACAGCTGTTTGCTTTATTTTAATTGCTTCCTTATAAAATGCAGCTGCTCGTGTTTATAATGCATTCATATGAGATGCTAGAGTAGGTTTTGGGGCACATCCCAAGAGGCTCAAACTGTTCCAATGAAGTTAACTCATGACCTCCAGAATTCCAGCAGACATAACAAATCACGCCTCTCCTCTATGTTAGCCTTTAGCCAGCATTAAAACACCACCACTACAATGGATTTTAAACTTGCTATTAACGTCGAGGAAAATTCTGAATTACATGAACAACTGAAGACTCCTCCCCCACTAGGCAAGGGGGTGGCACAGAGCAAACAGGACTAAAGATTGGCTGCTTCAGGATACAGTAAAAGAGCCCGTCCTTTACCTCAATAGGTGTGGAGCATTAACACATTACAGGCAATTAGCAGACACTCTTATCTAGAGCGACTTTCATACAACATTATCACATAGTATCCATTTATACAGCTGGATGTATGCTAAAGTAATGCAGGTTACGTACGTCCCTCAAGGATACAACAGCACTATCCGACCTGTCAAACAAATCTTTAAAATTGAAATTAGAGGCCGAGCTCTCTAACCATTATGCTGCACTGCTGCCCGAAACAGGCTGCTAAACAAGCATTTATATGATGTTTGAACCACACCCCCCCCCTGTTTTTTCAGATTCATATTCTCTCCTTTTCACATTGACTCCTTGACCCCCACAAATGAGGAGGTCACCTGACCTGTGTAGTTACCGTTTGGAACATTTAAAACGATAAACAAAAACCGATTTGTGTTCTGATTTGTCGTGTTGTTGCAGCTGAATACTGCATTTTGGAAAAGGCCTGCTGTACAGTATAAACACTATACGTTTTACGAGCATATTAAATATTAATATCACTGTCAACAGAAAATGTGCACAGACTGAATTGAATCCAGCACTGTACCTTTTTTTTTGAAAGCGAGGACAAAATAATTTCCCCACAGCCTTAAAATGACTCAGTATGATATACAGTAGGCCATTAACAGCACATTGAGGTAAATTATGTTTCTTCCCCATGATAGCCCGCTATCAGTATCATGATTATGCTGGTATATTGAAACATATTATATTGAAACATTTAAGATACAGTCCCTTGTTTTCTATCCCAGTGATATTAGTATGGATTTTCCAAACATGTACAACAAAATGCACTATACAAAGTATTATAATTATGAGTATTTTATCACTTTTTTGGGTGCATGGGCACTGTTAGCCAGATCAACCTGCAGGGCCATCAAGGGATGAAGACAACATGACATTACTTGCAGAAACTTTTAAATAAAGCCAATTGGTTTAGGAAACTCCAGACATATTTCACGTTTCAACGACTGGGGTCCAGCGGATTTCACACCAGCAGCAACAGAGCAATGTGTTTGAGTTTCTGAGAGGCCCATCGAACAAAGACAGGTCTTCGGAGGTTAGCAACGAAGAGCGAGAAGACTCGAGCCCCATTTTGAATTGTAAGCAGGACGACTGCTATGGAGTGAGGCAAAAAAATAGTTCCAATAAATTTCACTTTTACTTGGCTGCTTATTCCTTATTAGTAGTATTGTATATTGTGTTATTACTTTCTGTTTGCCAATAACTTGACATCTAATTTCCATGAAACTACAATGCATTGTTCTATGATCCCGTGACTGCAGTACCTTTTTATTACAATATGCAATGGGATTATCCATTCTTTATTTCTTACACTCATTGCTTATTTGGTTACAATTCAAAACCTTACATCATTACAAAGAATGAAAACCATCCATGCAAAACTAATCAACCTGCTATGTAGTCTAATCACCACACAGAGGCACTTACAAATAATGAGGTGACTTGCAAATTGTTATCTATGTTCTGGTTTCATTTCAAACAGCATTATCATACCATACAAACTTTTTCATGGCAATGAAAGTCACGTTTGCTGAAATTTTGGTGATTTTTTTGTAGTCTCGGTGTTGTACATACATATCTATCAGACTCTTCGTGGTAATTGGGAGCACAGAAAATGAAATATAACGTGAAATATGCAGCCTTTTTTTTAGGTTTAATCACAGAGAAGGCAATGCAGCGTTGCAAGCATTCTGGAGACCATTTTAAATGAAAAGACCACACTTTTCCCTGTACTGAAACGCACTGATATCCCAGGGCCTAGAATTGCCCTGAAACTGTGACACAGCAGAGATCACATTGCACTTCCTGCCAAGCCTCTTCACAAAGTAATATCCTGATCGATAAGCCATTGTGCTCTCTTGACTTCTGAAATCCAGAAAACAAACGGCACCCTTCCACAAAATGGGGGAAAACACTGCTTTTATTTCCCTTGACGAAGTTGCTGAAGGAGGGAATAGTCTGTAGGTGGCAAATGATCAGAAAGATAAATAAGTAATGATCTAAATGGCACTTTTCACTAGAAAAAACAGTCATATTTTTGTAAGCTTTGTCCTGATGGCCAGGCGGTTTTACGCCCAGGCTGAAGACCGAAGCAGAGCTAGCCAGCTCGATCCAGGACTGGTGATCAATATCCACCTTGTGTGAAAAAATGTCAACAGGACCTCCTCATTTCCTGTATGCTTTTTTGTCTCGTCATCAGATCTCAAAGCTCAAATTTATGAAAGAGGAAAACATGACAAAAAAAAAACATCAAACATCACATTGGGCCACAGTCTATATTTTCATTTACCTTAAACTCATTTTGTAGTGTGACCCTGAGGCTGAGGCACACCGAGTACACACTCACGCTTTTTCCGATGTTTAAAATGCGAAAACAGTGTTCCGCATACTTGGAAGATATCGTCATAAAATGCTATGTGCTATGAAGAAACACATTAATTAAACCTGCTCATTTACACTGGTTTGTATTGATTTCTATTTCAAGGCCGCGTGTCAGAAAGCTGAAAATAGATGTTGGTTATTATAGCAGCTCTCCCGCATTCCCTGTCCAGGAAATGATTTCTCTACTGCCTACTGCCATTCTTGGCCTTGGTGGCCAGTTTAGGTGAGATTGAGTACCGTTGCTGAACCCCCCGCCCCCCCCCAACCCCCCACCTCCCCACAGTCACCCTCGCCCTCCTGCTTCCATACACATGCCCCCGCCATCCCATTCCCCCACCCCCCAGGCTATCTTTCCTCCTCTCCTGAACTGGAAACTCATCCAGGGAGACAAATGCTACACCCACTGCCCCCCTCTCTGACAGCGTGTGCAGTTTGTGCGTCCATGGAGTGCACTTATTCAAAAAAAAAAAAAAAATCCAATGCCAGTGTACGGAAAACGCAAGCGTATTCGCTATTCAACAGCGTGTGAACACTGACTTATGGGCCTCTGCCTCTCAAGGAAGGGCCATAAAGTGTACAGAATAGCGCATCGATCGGACAAGAGGTCTTCATTATCCCAATGGGAAAATTACACACACAGACGCTGCTGCTCAACACACAGAGTATGCAAAACAGAGACACTGCTCAATGTCTAACTGACACCAATGCAGAGTGCGAGATTAGAAGCGTGCATTTTGAAAGCATTTTTAGCATGCGTTCGTATACACTCACTCACAGTACATTCATTCTTACACTCAGATTGTGACACAGGCAGCCATCTTGGCTCAGTATTTGCCGCAGAGTTGAATCATTCCCTACCCTTCTCTCTGACAGAAAGAACACACCCCTGGGAATGCAAAGGAGCCTGAAGAACTGTCAACTGTCAATATGCAATCATGCTATTCAAGGACAGAACCTCCCCCCCACACCCCCCAATAGACATCCATGCAATCTACAACAGGGAGGTCTGTCCTTAGCAAAATTCAGTAATTTTTTTTTTCTTCACATCTGCCATTGTTACATCTTGCATCAGCATTTTCAAACATTTGCAAAAGATGACTCGACTGTATATATCCACAGAACCACAGGAATGAACCAATGGCAGGTTTATTAGGTGCTCTCAAAAGTAATGTTTGTCCTCTGGCCGTGAGCAGAAGCATAATTGAGTTATGCAGCAAGACAGTGATCAAAAATACAAAAGCAAGTACACATCTGAATGGTTGAAAAAAAAAAAAAATTAAAGTTTTGGAATGGCCTAGTCAAAGTCCTGACTTGAACCCAATAGAGATGCTGTGGTAGGACTTGAAACGAGTAGTTCATGCTCAAAAACCTACCAATTAGTCTGAATTAAAGCAGTTCTGCAAAGAAGAGTGGGCTAAAATTCCTCCACAGCAATGTAAAAGACTGATATAAAATTATAGGCAGTGTTTGCTTGCAGTTGTTACTGCTAACAGTGGTGTAACCAGTTATTAAATTTAAGTTAAGGAAATTACTTTTTCACATGGATGATGATGGGTGGTTGACTTTTTTCATTAAATAAATGAAATGATAATTAAAAAATGTGTTTTGTGTTTACTCAAGTTCCCTTTGTCTAATATTGCATTTTGTTATATGTTATATTATTTGTTAATATTTGTTAATATTGCAAGATCTGAAACCATTCAGCATATACAATAATATAGTAAATCAGGAAGGGGAAAATACTATTTCACTGCACTGTATGTATATATTGTATATATAATTATATTCATCCAATATTATATACTGTGAATACAATATATATATTTCACCCATTTTAGTACCAGACAGAATGAGTAATTTCCCCATGTGATACCCATTTCACTGAATGTTATAACTGGTTTTATTATGATGACGATCATTATGATGTTTGCCGTGTGCACTGTGGAGGTGATGCCATTACATTTCAATAATCTTTGGCTATAAATGAATCATTTGTGGCTGGAAGAGAACTAATAAAGATAATAATAAAGGTGATTAGTTTCTCCGGGTTTCATCACTTTACAGCGAGTGTAATCGTAATTATCACTGCTTCGGTCGCTACATTACTTCATTAACTTGTACGGGTTTGTCACTTTTACGAGGAAAACGCATGCAGCAGCCGCAGAGGAGGCCTCGTTTGCATGATTAACCATTTACAGCTTTTACAGATAAAAACCAAGCGAAGCTGCGACCGATCGCTGCTTTTAGTGTCTGTGTGCCGAACAACCTACGAGCCAAACTTACCGAAGGAATGAACAGTCTCAACTTAAATGGAATAAGCCGATTGTGAAAAGAATAATAAAAAAATTATTTACAGTCTTCTGATTACTTGAAAAGATTACTTCTTTTTTTTTCCCAACTCAAGTGAATCAAGTTAATTGGTTTCCTTTTGAGTAAATTAAACTTTTGGGTTTTATAGTGCGCTGACGATGGGTCCAAGATTGTGTCTTTGTGCACAATGGTCCAACAACAAATGTTTAATCTCTCTCAGATGCACTCTCAGAAATTTTAGTTTTTTAAGGAGCATTTCCAAACGCACCCTGAAAGTACAATAATGTTTTATTTGAGTACTAATAAGTACCTTTTACAAGCAAAAAATGTACAAATAAAAAAATGTATTGCTGCTATGGGGTACAATTGTATGCACTTATAGGGCACCTCCCCAGGTACTCTAGGTACTTTTTCATACCTATTTTCTGCATAGGGGAAGGGGGGGGGGGAGGCACTGAGAGAGACATTACAAGGCTGTCTATTGTTGTGTATTTCTGAAAATATTTACACTTATCCTCTCATTTAACCTGGTTATTTATGAAGACAGTCACAAATATCTTGTGGGTGTTTAATAGTTATCGGGTATTAAAAATAGTGTTCAGATTCTTTGTTAACTTTTTTTTGGAGTCTTTCACGTGAACGCATTTGTGCCAGGCGAACGAGTGCATTCATACCTACTGCTGATGTTCATTGTTATCCCAGTATGTACAGGAACCACACTCATCATATTCAGTGAAAACAGCCATTACCAGAATATGCTCAATGAATACTAAAAAGGTCGCATGTACGCTTGTTCCTGGTTTTGGTTATACACTTTGTTGTACGTCGCTCTGGGTAAGAGCGTCTGCCAAATGCCTGTAATGTAATGTAATACTGTACGTCTTTTCCCTTAAAGGACACTTCATTACTATTTTCTTAATTTCATTCTTCCGGCTAAGCCTGAACTGCAACATTGTCTAATTATATCTTAATCTTATTATACACCTGTCATTCAGTTTTGACCTTTGGATCACTGGAGCAATAGAAAACACAGGGAAATGAATTCATGCAATTATTGTCTTTGCCATGGTTAAAATTTAATCATATTTTTTAGTTAATTCAAAAGTTCACATGTTTCAAAATATCCATGATAAATTGTGTGGATTTCTTTTCATACTTGTTATTAATTATTAAAGTTAAAAAATATCATGATGGAGAATGCAAACACATATGGAAACTGTACACACTCCATTGAATCTTTAGATTAAAATCAAGCCTTGTGAACATTCATCACATAAATTAAAATGTGTTCACTTTCAATAATAACCTTTTCAGCTGAAAATATTATATTCAGAACCACCCTCTGAGTTGAGGTGAGTTCTATGATTCTAAGGCCTCAGGACCAGGAAAGTTACATCGATGTGATCCTCACTGAAGAGCTCCGATTGGCTGTTCTCCCATATGACCTACATGATGTCACACTCAAGCCACCTGACCCTTTGTCACTCAATAGATTGCAAGCGGCAGGTGTAGTACGGAACTGGTCTTGTAGCCAAAGACACTTAACACTGGGTAGGACACTTAACCTGCATTGCTTCAGTATTATATGGATGCAATGTAAACGCTATATATTGTATAAATTGTGTAAGTTGCTCTGGATAAGAGCGACTGCTAAATGCCTGTAATGTAGCGTAATGTTATGCAAGCATGGCAAACTGCTATGGCGGCATCTCTCTACCCTGTGGTGTAATGAGAAGGAGTTTGGGACATGGGATCCAAACCTCCACCTGTTTTAACTGCTTTTCCTGGATGACTTGTTGGAGGCAGGATTATCCCTGCTTAATCACCCCTGAATAATCATCCAGACAGTCACAAATACCGCAAGGGTGTGCCAGTCCCATGGATGACATCATTCATCATCTTTTATTCCACAGTCCACATTCATTGGGCCATGCCCGAAGGGACATAATATATTAGCTGCATACAATAGGCACAAATGACAATTATTTATTGTTTGTAATGTTAAACTGCAATAAAGATGATTAATGAGTTAGTTCTCAGTCACAATGGAGTGTTTTGTTTTTGTCTGGTTTCATTCAGAGCACTTGTGCCTCAATTTACTCCACAAATCTTCTCCTTCTGCAAAAACATTAGAAAAATATTGTTGCTCTGTATCATAAATAAATAAGAGATACACTATGCTGAGAACACGACGACTCTATAATATGATGTGATGTGACGTTCCATTCATTAGAATTAATTGAAGAAATGCATACATTTGCATGTGATGCATATCGCACATATTTTAAAGTCACGGCCATCATGACCTCTGAGTGTAAATTCAACGTCAGAATGTTTTACGAGCTGACATCTTTCATGCTCTGAAACTGATTTGGGCCGACAGAAAATCTATCGACCCAATAAAAACAGGGCACGACAGCAACATTTGTTATGAGCCCACGAGCCGAAGAAGATTCGGCCGTTCAGCTTGCTAACCGATGCACGAGCTGCTCGTGCGACAGGCAACGTCTTCCCCAGGGAAACACGCCTGATGAGATATACTCAGACTCACTGAGAGCCTCTGTTGACTGACCTAAGCATGTCAAGCCCGCTGTGCCAAAAGACCTTGGCATTAATGACAGAAGTCTGGCATCTCTCTCTGGCTGGAGATTTCACAAAGGACACCTCATTACTGATCTGATGACCCGACAACGAGAATACAACCTCATTTTGTTTTAACTCCTGGCTAGAGATGAGAGACAGAGACACAGTCTCACCACCATCATTCATTTTTTATCTTTATTAATTATGGATCAGGAACGAAATGAGCCATACCACATAATGGTATGTACAAATTAATTATGCATGGATTTATTTGATCTAATATTTATCTCTAACAAAAACGCCCCATGGACTGCTAAAGCACAGGTCTTGACATGGTGTTCAGTGTTTATGTGGTATTGGTGTATAGCGTAACTTTGTCCCTATATTGAATATATTTAATAAGAAATATGGCGGAGAACGTATCTTGAAACTGATGTGTTCTTAATCTTCACTGAAAAAAAGATCCATTTTCACTTCAGAAACTGACTCCACTCCAGTGGCTGGCCCTGTCAAGCAGTGCCAAAAGAAGACAAAATCTTAATCCATTTCAGCTGAAACTGAGCCCTGTCTCATCCCTCTAAAGTCACACTCAGCCACTTTGGTTCCTGTCCTTGCCAGTCACTAACAGATGAGAGGAAGGAAATGCTTCTTTCATTTTAACTTCCCAGAATTCCCCTGCGGATTTAATCTGAACAAGTCCGCAAACTGTACAGAAAAATATAAAAATTTTTTTTTTTTTTTGAAGTTCAGCCACCAACGAATGTTGTTATTGCACGTGACATACGTACTCCTTGCTGGATTTTCCAGACTTTTTTTCCAGATTTCCTCTCCGTGTGTCTGGTGTGGATGGAAAGGGCCTACAGCACTGCGCCCGGGCATTTGCGTGGCGCTGAGATTTATGTGCGTGTCCAGAGTTATCGCTCTTCGGCTTCCCGAACATTTCCCTGCTCGGAGCGACACCCGGCGCTGTCGTTTTCATGCTCCTCTTACGAAAGGTTAGCTCCAGGAAGATGATGGACTGAAACCTGGGGGAACTGATGAATCACCTGCGTGTGGCCTGGTTGTCATGGCAGCCTTCAGACTCCACGCTCCCGATACTCCGCTCTGCCAAGGCCGTCCCGGAAACCACATTCTTAATGCTCTAGGTTTCCAGTGACAAATGCACATCATTACCGAGAAGCATAGTCGGTTGATGATTTGTTATGCTCTTCGGTGACACTGAGTTTTAATCATTAATACATGATGTAACAGTTTAGATAATGCCTGGTACTTTTTTTTAAATGTACCGTGTTCATTCTTAGTTCCCGGCTCTTAACTCCCGACTTGACATCTTGCCAGTACTGTGAAAATAATATTTGCTTAAGCGGAGTGGATTATAACAGCATTAATGCCAAATCATACCCTCTAAGGAACACGTAAACAATTTCATTATTGATTTTTTTATTATTTTTTTTTTAGTTTGAAGTTTACTTCAGTTTTCACACTGAAAATGCACAAGTGCAGGAAGAGTCTTCTCACTCACAGTGCTCAACAGCGTACCTCACGGCTGCCCAACCCTGCTCCAAGGGGATCTACCATCGTGTAAGTTTCCATTTCAAACCCCTTATTTGGCACGCCTTTGTCGACTAAACAGCAGCTCAACAAGCTCTCTGGCTGTTGAATGAGGCGCGCTTTGCGAGGGTTGGAGTGGAAACCGACGGGAGCGGGGTTGGGGAGCCCTGGTGTACCTCCTAAGGATGAGTGCCCCCGAAAGGAGGCCGAAAACACAAAGAGAGACGGGGCTCACCGGTACGCAGAGACACTTCAGAGGAAGAAACAGTTATGCGTAAAACCGAACCATTTCTACACCACTCACGGACAGTTGCCTGTCCCCGTCCTCTCTGAGATAGCCGGATTTCTCATTAAATGGGGGTCTTGTTGGATGGCTGTTCCGTAATGCTGGCACATCCAATGGGAACGACGTTTTCGCAATACTCCATCTCTGTCATTGTTCTGGGATAACTGCAGAGTTCCTCCTTCTGGGAAGCTTCATACACTATCTCGCCATGTTTATTCCCACTGCCCTTCTTTGGCCCTTTAATGAAAAATGCGATTTATTTTTGTAAGAGAACTTTGAAGGCGTGTGAATGAGAGGGCCATAAACTCAGAGAGGAGGGGGGAGGGGGTTTGGAAGGGGGTGCGGCGGAGGGCAGGTATAGTGGGGCGGGGGGAATATAAATGAACTCCCCAGATGCTCATAATTTGGCTTGGCGCCCCCGTCGCTGACATTAATCAGGCATTGGGGGGCTCTGGCACGGCACGATAAGCTCTGAAGGAAAAGACTTATTGCAGCCAGCCATGCCAGGAAGCTGTCCCGCAGAATATAGGTGCAAAATGCAGGTGCCACTTGAAAGCAGGACTTTTATATTACCCTAAAAAGTATAGCTTTCCAATGACACATTTGCACTGAGGCGACAGTGTAGACCACGCCATTTTTCAGCCACACATAACATTAGCAGACAGGAGGAAAATCACAGGGGTTTGAGGCGAATACGTTCACAGGGAGCTTTATCAAGACCCTGTAGTGCCATAGGGCTCATAGTGCATGTAGAAGGATTGCATTCAGAGCCAGGGAAGGTGAATAAAGCACTTTTTTTGCAGCGGTCAAATGTAGGGGTTACTGCACACTCGTCTCAATGCAGATTTAATGCTACTTCAGTTGTGACTTGCCAAGTATGGCTAACAATTTCGCTGACTGTGGCCCATCATTTCACTCCAGGAGAAAACAGGTGTGAACTTCATTGGGACGCACTAACATGGCAGCGGCTAAAAGAGAAAGAGCGGGTGTCTAAGGGAAGGGAAGTCCCAGCGCGCCTGTGAATTACTTAAATGCCTGAGGAAGTAAATACAGAATCACTGAAAGGCAAAAGCATCAGGAAAGGAAGCTCTCTCTTGGACAAGCTGAATTGTTTGTGACTGAAAGCAAACGGCAACATCTTAATCATTTAAATTGTTTATCGATCGGAATTGTTAGCTATACTATAGGAGGATCATTTATAAAATACAAGCCACTCTCAATTTGGAGCTAAAATATTTAATTAAATTAAGTAACAATAAAACCAGTAATAGGCAATAGGGATGTTATTAGAACACGTATCATTTTTGCCTAGTTGGCTTTCGGAGTGGTGAATTTCCTTTTCAGAGATCGTCCTGAAGAAGAGCAGGCTGTGAAGGGTCTTCTGTGAAGCTTAGGGACGGTGACGATGAAAGCAGAATCCAGCATCTGAAAAAGTCCTCTCAGACTCCCACCGGCACTACGAGGGCTGAACCCAGACATCTGAGAACTGAAAATTCTCTTATGCTAACCCCGAGCTCCCTCCTGTCAGGTCGGCCCTCTCTGTTGAGTCCTTATTAAAGTCCTGGTTAAAAGTTCATTTTTATTCTATCGCGTTTGAGTGTCCATGATTAGTTTGTTGTTTGTGCACGTGGTATGTGGTGTTTTTGCATTTCCATTTTATGTCTATTGTCTAATTATTTATTGGTACAGCTCTTTGGTTTACTCTGGTAGTTTTTAAAAATGTGCTTTATAAATAAATTTGATTGACTGATTGATTGATTAATTGATTGACACTAAACTGCCATTTCCTCACATTTAAATATAATGGGGTTGCTGCTGTCCACTCACGTAGTTTGTATTAATAAACAGCCAGATAAATGGAAGAAATGTTCCATCAGCACTGTTTTTAGTAGTTTTAGTAGTGAGTACATTGCCCATTCAATACCACATGTCTGAAAGTATCAGTCTTACTTTACATTCCTGAAACGGTGTCTGGATACTGTAACACAGCGTTATAAAATCACAGATTTGAACTTGACACTTTTATTCTGTGTTTACCATCAGGAAACCCATCTGCAGTCACTTAAGAACTCATGTTGTGCATTTTAAACTCGTCTACCTTGATTGGAATTGATAAAAAAAAACGAGACGAACTTCTGTCACACATTAAACTCATCTGCTGCAAGAGAACCGTGGAGATCTCATTATCCAGCATGCCCGGAGAACGCAGACTGGATGCGTTAAAGCCGCCCCACCATGACTGCACATCTCATGTGCAGAATGTTAATCTCTGATCCACCAGACTGAGGGTACCTGCATCGTCCAGGTGGACGTGACTGGTGTAAAGCGGGGATGGGGGGGGGGGAGAGCAGGGGTGCGGGGGAGCAGAGGGACTGAGAACCCCCCACCCCTCCCCCATACCGCGATGGTCGGGCGTGAGGAGAGAGAGAGGGCCGTGATCGATCAGCGTTTGGTCCGCACCTGGAGGGCTTCCCTGCGGGGGGACTGACAGTCCCAGCTGTTCCAGCGCCTCTCCGCCCCGAAAGGGCATCTGGACGCCCGCCTGACGGACCCGTGCGGCTCCTGTTAGAATATTCATCGCCTCCGCGGCGGTTCCGCACGCGCGAGCGAGCAGAACCAGAGGGGCCCGGTGCCCTCCGTCTGAACCGCAGACACCCCCGCGTAAATCACAATCAGTTCAGATCCGTACAGAGAAATGTGGGTCCGCCGGTAGCCTACCACAGAGAGCAGGCCGCAGAGATCCGCAGTATTACATTCAGTCTCTTAAATCAATTCAGTTCACCTCGTTAAATCGTCAAAAGCGATATCAATTCACCCATGAAATAACGCACAGTTAGATATTCATTGAAAAAAATAGTGCTAAAAACTCATTTGTTTGAGTGGCAGTTGGCGGCAGGTGCTTTAAGCACAGCGCACCCTGCGTTTAGCTCTCTTACGGATTCCAAGTGGCTTTAATCAGGGAGCTCCTGATTAGCCGCCGTAGTTATCTCACCGCGGGTCGGCCCCACGCCATCCAGCTCAGCGCTGTTCCTCTGGGACTGCCGGCGGAGGAGAGGAGAGGGAGCATGCACCTGCTTCCCAGAGGAGGGGAGGAGAGAGGGAGCGTGCGCACCTGACGCCCGGAGGAGGGGAGGAGAGAGGGAGCATGCACACCTGACGCCCTGAGGAGGAGAGGAGAGAGGGAGCGTGCGCACCTGACGCATGGAAGAGGAGAGGAGAGAGGGAGCATGCACACCTGACGCATGGAAGAGGAGAGGAGGGAGGGAGCATGCTCACCTGACGCCCGGAAGAGGAGAGGAGAGGAGAGAGGGAGCGTGCGCACCTGACGCCCTGAGGAGGAGAGGAGAGAGGGAGCATGTGCACCTGCTGCCCGGAGGAGGAGAGGAGAGAGGGAGCATGCGCACCTGACGCCCGGAAGAGGAGAGGAGAGGAGAGAGGGAGCATGCACACCTGACGCCGGGAGGAGAAGAGGAGAGAGGAAGCATGCGCACCTGACGCCCGGAGGAGGAGAGGAGAGAGGGAGCATGCACACCTGACGCCCGGAAGAGGAGAGGAGAGGAGAGGGAGCATGTGCACCTGATGCCCGGAGGAGGAGAGGAGAGAGGGAGCATGCGCACCTGACGTCCGGAAGAGGAGAGGAGAGGAGAGAGGGAGCATATGCACCTGATGCCCTGAGGAGGAGAGGAGCGAGGGAGCATGTGCACCTGATGCCCGGAGGAGGAGAGGAGAGAGGGAGCATGTGCACCTGATGCCCGGAGGAGGAGAGGAGAGCGGGAGCATGCGCACCTGACGCCCGGGAGGAGAGAGAAGAGGAGAGGGAGCATGTGCCCACTGAATCCGGAAGGGAGAGGAGAGGAGAAGGGAGCTGCACACTGAGCTTGGAAGAGGAGAGAGAGGAGGAGCGTGCACATCTATACCTGGAGGAGTGAGAGGAGAAGGAGTGTTGTCTGTGGCCAGTGAAATATGGAATGTGCACATCTATCTGTGGCGCAGTTGAAATATGGAATGTGCACATCTATCTGTGGAGCAGTTGAAATATGGAATGTGCACATCTATCTGTGGAGCAGTTGAAACGCAGAACACGCACATCCATCTGTGGCCCAGTTGACAGGTAGGCAGACTTGGCATATTAAGAATTCGAACGCCCACACGCGCTCCTCCGCTCCCAGTAATGCCGTCTTATTCCGAGCGGCGTGGCTCTCGTCAGATCGCTCGTTAAATCGCGCCGTTAAACGGCAGCTGCCAGGCGTCCATCGCGTAAACGAAACGAGGAGACAACGTCTCACGTCGGCTCAAATGGGACCTCTAAGCAGGAGCGCCCCTTAATCCGCTGCGGCCAGAAGCGCGCGCACGCTCGTCTCTGACGGTTTGCAGTCTGTCCCCCGAGCGTCACGCTGCCAGGTCTGAAGCACCGCGAACCACGCGAACCCCTGCCAGACTCAGCGTGATCTGGGGGGGGGCTGCTTTTCGGACAGTTGTAACCATGGTGAAGGAATGTACGTCACACCTAAGTCTCATCAGTAAGTGTGTGTGTCGTACCTGAGACAAAAACTAATTTCCTAGCCTGACATTTATTGAGGCTTTGATGGCAGCCCCGGGGGATAGACAGGGAGAGAGCCACTGATCCAAATGATTATACATTTGAAATTTAAATAGAAAATGTGTGTAATTACTTTAAAACATTTATTATCATTTTTATTTAATTTTATTCTAAATTTCATTATTATTGTAGTACTAGTAGTAGCAGCAGCAGCAGCTGCAACAGCAGCAGTAGTAGTAGTAGTAACATCTATTGAAAGAAACATCCCCAGCAGATGTTATATATCTGCTGACAGTCTACTGAAACAAACATTTAAAAAAACTACTTTTTTTAGGATCAGAGTTATACGTAATCGCTACAGAATAGAAAATATGAATTCTTGTTTCTGTTCATTTTTCTCATTAAGATCTCTTTCCTGTATGTTCGCTGAGCAAGAATTCCAATTTTACCTAGTTTAAATTTGAATCTTGATATGAAGAATTCCAACTTTAACCAGTGTGGCAGAGCAAGGGGCGTGATCTTGGAGGGCAGATACTGTGCTACCTGACATCTTGGCTCCAGGCACCCTCATGGACAGCCCCCCCCCCTCGGTGTGAACACCTCAGCAGTGTTGCTAATCAGCAAGGAGGGGTATAAGGGAGGGTGTGGTGGAGTTCGTGGTGGGGGGGGGACAAAATATGTGCACCCCTCCCACCCCCCCCACACCCCTCCCCCCTCGCCCAGCTGGGTCATTAGTAGTCATTTTTCTTAAATGTGCCATTTTATAAAGAAGGCCTCTATATATTAGCATCTTGCATATTATTGTCTTCATATACTGATATAATTCAGTCATAATTCAGAGTGAGACAGTGATGAGATCACATAATTATCAGACGAACACAAAGAAAAGTTATGTTTCAGGTCAGACAGGCCCATGCAGAAACACAGTATGATAGATTTTTGTGAAACGGGTGCCAGCTTTAGCCACACTCAAAGCAAGACGTGAGAACTTCCTCAGCAAAGTACATTTATATTTTATCCATTTAGCAGAAGCTCTTATTCAGGGCAAGTGGATGATTTATTGAAGAAGGCTAAGAGCCATGTTCTAGAGAACAACCCAGCGGGAACTAGAACTCACAAGCTTTCAGGGCGACACATCAAAGACAGACGTGTATCTTGTGTTAGAGATGTATTTTGTGTCAAAGACAGACATGTATTTTGTGTTAGATATGTATTTTGTTACAGACATGTATTTTGTGCCAAAGATGGACATGTATTTTGTGTTAGTTATGTATTTAGTGTCAAAGTCAGATATGTATTTTGTGTTAGACATGTATTCTGTGTCAAAGACAGACATCTATTTTATGTTAGATCAGTATTTTGTGTTGAAGACATACATTTATTTTGTGTTAGATATGTATTTTGTGTTAAAGATAGACATGAATTTTGTGTCAAATTCAGAAATGTATTTTGTGTTAAAGATAGACATGTATTTTGTGTCAAATTCAGAAATGTATTTTGTGTTAGATATGTATTTTGTGTTGAAGACAGACACTTATTTTGTGTCAAATACACAGTATGTCTGATTTCTTTTCAGAGGCATGTCTGCTTTATTTTTAGATGTTTTATTATGACCCCCCCCCCCCCCAATGAAAAAGACAGCATGCTGAAATTATGATAATTACCATCCCAATGACCTGCAAAGCATATTTGGGTCAAATTGACCTGCGGCATTATAGGCAAAGTGTGTGCTTTTTTAATCTAAACAAATAAGAATTCATATTTTAATGGAAGTACTCTTGGAAGTACTCAAGGAAGTACTCTTGGAAGTACTTATAAAAGTATAAACAATGGCCGCTTTCTCAGTTAAATTCACAAAGCAAAGAATAAGAAAATGTGTTTCTCTGTGAAGCCTGAGGGCTTTTGGGTGGAAGGGTTCTTTTCCTTAAAACAAGGAAGGAAAAAAAGGAAGCTATAAAGTGCTACAGAAATTAAATTAACAGTCAAAGCATTACTGGATGTTTTAAAACAGTCGTCTTCTGGTATCAGGTGATAAAAGAAGTTGAATTCATTTTGGGAAAACTGTGTTGAATCATTTTTATCGAAGAAGAAATTCAGTTTTGTCAGCTGAATAAAGTCTAATCTAAAAAATAAATAAAAAAAACATTAAAAGAAATATATTTGTTGTATTTTATTGTAAATTATTAAATTATTCTTTTAAAAGAAATTACTCGCTAAACAACTTTTTCGTTTTTAACTGTGTTGTTTATTGTGAGCAGACTTCTTTATTCAACTTTATCAAGGTTGTGAATAAATACGCAGGGCTCAGTACGTGATAATAATGACGGTAAGATGCGTCCAAAATACTAGATACGTTGTTAGCTAATTCATAGCTAGAACATAAGAACGTAAGGTTTGGGGGCCATTTCCCATGTTTTCTGAAAGCTAGGTGCCGGACCATACCAGGTTCACTTCTTGTCATACTGAGAGTTGGTCATCTATAAGCTGGCCCATCTTGAGATAACCTCAAACTCCACATCCATAACACCACCTCCAGCCATGGCTTTGAAGTACCTGAAGATTCGTAGCAATCACACAAAGACCACTAATTTGATAACAGTACGAACTATTATATTGATAATAAATACAGTTATAACTGCATTATAACAGGTATATCATGACAAACTGACTTTCTGGGTCCCACACGCCAGCTTGTTGAAAAGGATGTCATACCGCTGAAGAACTGTGGATTTTTGAAATATATCCTTGATGTCCTGGGGCTCCTGTTAAGGTCAAAGGAATAATAAATTCAGCAAGTATGCTTTTGGACATTTTGGCCACGATCATAGCTCCCTCTGTGAGGAAGCTCATACTAGGGCACAAATGAATCTTTGGCAAGACAATGATCCCGAGCAAACCTAAAAATCAACCAACAAACAGTCACCTGACCTAAAAAAAAATTATCATTTTTCAATAGCCCTCTCAATCTCTAAACTTTAAGTGGACGGAAAATGTGCAGCTTGAACGGAAGAGAACAGTCCACAAAGCCCAGCCTGAAGGATCTGAAAGCATATTGAAAGGAATGGTCAAAGAGCCACCCCACTCCCCAACATGCTCGCCAATATTGGCGACACTTATTATTTTTCGGGGAAATAAATGTGTCATTTGAGAACTGCTATTTTGGTTTGAATGTTTTTTTGTTTTTTTTAAATGTAGCATATTTTCTACATCTCTAACAATTTAAATATAGCTTAGTATTTGTATTTATTTTATGCAGTCGTTTGGTTCATCTTTATCAAAGATGGAGGACACGGGAATACAACCAACAGCAAAGTGCGGAAAAGTTTGGCTTATATCCATTGACACTGCATTCTCAGAGGTTACAGTGTTTGGTCCAATTAACAGAGAGGTTCTCTAAAGGAAAGGGGTTGGCGTACTAAAAAATAAAAAAACTTACATAAATATACAGACAGCATTCATTTTTCAAGTCAAATAATTTCATAAAAATGTGGAAATTGAAAACAAACAGCAAATTTGATTTAAAAATTTACACCTCCTGAAAACCAGCAGGCACTTCTATAAGGCCAAAATATTCTTCTAAATACACTTCTAAATAAGGCGGAAATATTCTACGAGCATAACAGTTAGGGCACCTTAAGACATATGTTAATTCAGGACCGAAAGCTAATCAGCCAGGAATAAAGAACTTAGAAACAGGCCCTCTAATAGACACACATTAACATTTTCAATCCGTTTAATAAGTACCCATAATCCCACAGGGATCCTGTCCTCATAACAAGTATGGTAATTCACAATTAGCAAACAGGTCCACATTTTAGGCCTTTTATTCCTGCAGATTCATTGGACGATGATCTTTCAATGAAGGAAGCTGCTTATTGGACCCTCACAACCACAGCCTTCGATCTCCACTCAGTCCTAACGGGGGTGGGGGAGAGGAACGGGGCCAGGGGAGAACGCACTGAACGAATTAAAGAGTGATTTTTATCAACAGCCCCGGACCATCTTGCTCTAATGCGTCACAGATATGGCCTCAGGAGATGAGATGGCGCTTTGAAGGACTGGCATGCTTCCTTCCCGCTGATTACAGGAGGTTGGTACAGAGTTCCGCTTCCCACAATTCAACTGATTGCCCTGAATAATTCATGAAAAGAGAAGCAAATAAAAAAAAAAATTAAAATAACATGACGATGTTTAGACAGCTTTGCCAACCCCGACCACCCTACCCCAGCCCCCCCATCTCCCACCCGCCACCCGACCACCACCACCACCACCACCACCACCACCCCCCAAGATTTCCAGCCCCAATGTTTTGTGTTTGTTTACATCCAATCGATTAATGAAAACACTCCAGCGAGCATGGAGCTCTTTGGAGGAGAATGTGCTTGCCTGGACATCTAATTTGACAGAAAGCCCCCACTCGCCCCAAAACACATCTTGGGGTTCAGTTGTGCACCCCCCCCCCCACCCCCCCCCCCCCCCCCCCCCACACACCACACACACAAGTACACTGGTCTTCTCTGAACGTCACACTGACTGAAGTGGGGTGGACAATGCCAGGGAGGTGGACTCAGACTCATGACCAGTAAGGCAGGATTATATTTGAATCGCTGGTAAGATACTAGCAGACCTTTTTGAGGAATCAATATCCCTGGACACCCTGGACACAGTGGTGTAATAATCAGACTACTGGCATCTTGCTCTGGAGGTTGAGGTCAGAATGCTAAGTGGTTCAGTGATTCAGCTCATTTTCCCAAAGGTTGTCTTGAAGATCTGAAGGCACTGATTAAAGTGGAGTAGTGAGTGATTTTAGGACACCATGGACTACATGATATTAGTGACACTTTTTAAGATGTTAATTATTCATGAACTACACGGTCGTTCCCTGCACTTGGAACTGTACTTCCCTCCAGGGTTTTCAACACACTTGTTCCTTGTTATGGTTAAACACTTTGTTGTACGTCACTCTGGATAAGAGCGTCTGCCAAATGCCTGTAATGTAATGAACTACATATTTTTTCCACATTTGTTGGTCTTCATACGGTGTCATACGGTGAGAATGTTTGCTCACAGAATAATTTTGTCCAAAATTAACGTTAATAAATGTCATAATATAATTTTTTTAAATATTAGAGTAATATTGGAGTTTCCAGAATGTGAAAGAGCAGACCTACAATCAGCAGTGCGTGTGTATTAAATATACACTCTGTTCCTCAGTGTGGACACACATTTATGAACCTCACATTCTGTTTATCCATCAACAAAGCAATATTCAATGGCGTACAACGTAGCCGTGAGCGCTTAATAAATATTTATAGCTCGACCGTTTTCCAACGTGTTTCCAAGGCAATTCCACTTTCCTGTAAAGAGCCTTTGTGACAGACAGCATCTCTGCAAAAAGTACCACCATAAAAATATAATCAAAATGAGCCAACGACAATAATGGAATTTCAAACATCCGCTGAAACGACAGTCAGATATTGTGGTTCACACAACGGCATTAACCCATAAATACTGATGAGCTGTTTGTGTTTGCTCCGCACACCCGCATTAAAGGGCCTAAATTGCATTGCTGGGACATATTTACAGTCACGCCTCTGTGGTTTGTAATTGTGTTTGCGGGGTTATATAGCTTAACCTTACGTTGCCTACATTCGGGAATACACAGAGGTTATTTGAAAGATGACAGCCATGATCCCTGAACAGAGGAATAAAGCTGACTGCTTATGATCTGGAGGCCACATCGATTATAGGTGTCAGCTAAACACTGTGTTATTCTGTTCACAGTGATGTAAAGATGAGGCGTCGGTTATGGATGGTCTCATAATAAGGCAAGTGCAGTTATTGTTTCATGTGTGTTGAAGGTGGGGGGGGGGGGGGGGATGAAGAAGAAACAGGCAGCACTGTTGTTGAAATGTAGGAGCACATGTGAACGCATTACTTTGAAATATGGTTTGTTTAGTATCTGTGAAACATCGGTAACCGTTTATGTGTAAATGTGGCTTCATATATATTGTGTTTTGTAATTGTTCCAATGACTTCCGCTTTGCACTTATTGCACATCGCTCTGGATGAAAGCGTATGCCAAATAAATGTAAAGCAATGTAATGTATATTATGATTGATTACACTCATTCAGCAGATTTATAGTCAATATGTGTAATGTTAACAAACCAAACAGTTTGTATAGTAACAAAAGTAAATACCACTACACAGATAATGATACTTATATAGATGTGTGAAGGTTATCATACCAAAAGGAAGTCCCAAAGAAAGGATAGCTAAGGGGTCAGGGAAGTCATGGAGCCATCTGAAGAGGTGGGTCTTCAGATTGCCTCAGAAGACGGCATGCTTTGTGGTGACCTGACTATAACAGGAAGCTCTTTCTTGCACTGGGGGACCAGAACAGACTGAAGATGTTACCTGGACGTTCAGGCATGCAGGGGCGGGGGGAGGGGGGAGGGGGGAGGGGGGAGGGGGGACGGGGGTGGCCAGATGCCCAGAGGTAGCAGAACAGATGGGTCTGGCTGGTGTGTAGGATCTGATTATCTTTCGAAGACTCTTATAATAGAGTCCCTGTCCCTTCAGCTGCCCGATGGGCTAGCAAGGTCTTGAAATTGATCTGAGCTGATATAAGTAGCCATGGGGAGGGAGATGAGGAGGGGAGCGACACGACTGAGCGGTTATAATAATTAAGTTGGCTTGAAAAAGTCAACTTACTGTTCACCTAATTATTTTTTCTTCTTCTTATTCTAATTCCACATAAATATTCCGAACACTACTCCGCCTAGGGCTTTAGGGGTTAACACGAAAACAAATTACACGAGGAACACCTGCTGCTGATCGCCGCAAGAGCAGCACCCGTTCTTCGTTTCAGCCACACCTGCCAAATTTGGCCGGTAGCATCACCCAGAATGGCATTGCGTAGCTTGAGCCATGTCCGTTTCTCTGTTAGCCGTGGAAGCTACACACTGTAGCTCCAAACATGTTAACCTTTAGCCATGTAGGCTACGCACTGTAGCGTCCTGTAGCTCCAGACATATTACCTGTTAGCCATGGAGGCTACGCACTGTAGCGTCCTGTAGCTCCAGACAGATTACCTGTTAGCCATGTAGGCTACGCAGTGTAGCGTCCAGTAGCTCCAGACATATTACCTGTTAGCCATGGAGGCTACGCACTGTAGCGTCCTGTAGCTCCAGACATTTTCCTGGGCTGCATAAATTCCGCTTCACACCGTGACAGCCAATGGGGCTGACCAAATCAACTGTGAAAGGACCAGGTGCAGCTGATTTTCTGCCCTAACAATTTCAGCAGAACAGAGATAAAATATGCTTCTTTTTTTCACCAATCAAATCACTTCAAAGCAGTGTATATCGTAACCGTCCATATAACACATACAGAGGGCCATCTTTGAACACAACGAAAGTAAGGGTTTAATGAAACATACTTAACGTCGTTAAGGGCATGTGCAGTTCAAACCAAATCAGACTTGACTGGATTAATCTGGTGCCATGTCTCACAGTGATCCGCTTTGCTTTGCTGTTTCTCAATATGGTGCCAGAAGAGTCTTCTGCCAATTCAAATGAATTTTTTACCAGTTGATTGACATAAAGGATTGCGTCAGGCCAGCTGGCATCATATCAGGCTCAATATTCAATCCTAATCTGGTACTGAAATGTGGCATTACTTCAGGGAGTGAATTTAAACCAAACCAAAGTAGAGTTAATAGTCCTGATTAATCTCTTGTGGGTGGGAGTACAATTAGAGTGGACAATTCCCAGACAAAATATTCTTTAAATAGTGTCCACACTGAACTAACCCTAGCCTTTACTTGCTATAGTAAATATGCTATATAATTATGTAATGGTGTTTATATAGCAATAGTGCTGAATGATGTAGTGGTGTTTATAATGGGGTATTGGTGTTTAAAATGATGTAATTGCATTTTAAATGAGGTAATTGTGTTTATAATGGGATATTGGTGTTCATAATTATGTAAGTGTGTTTATATTGGTGTGCCGTGACCACTCAGTTTTGGACTGCCTGTGTTTTGAAAACTATTGCATGGATCTGGCATCTCTTGAGAGGGAAAGAAAAAAACAATATAAATAAATTAAAATCCATGCTGTTCATGATAATCGACAGTGCCCCATTGCTTGCAATACCTGCAACTGCCCCCCCACGCCACCCCCCCCCCACCCCCCAAACCTCTTCCGCCCACCCCCCCCCATCTGTAACCACGGAAATACTTCCCCTGGTTTGGCACTTTTTTTTTTTTTTTTAGTATTCCAGACCTCTGTGACGCTTGGGTCACCTCCCTCAACGTGGTACTTCACGTTCCAGCACCTCCTGATTTACAGGAGCAGCACCGGATGGCTGTCTGTACACTCAGACCATGCCACTGCGCAGAGGGATTCAACAGGCCTGCGCGCCTTCACAATGAGTAACCGCGCTCCCGCTGTATCAGGCATAAAACACACGAGCGTCGAAACACGCGTTGAAGCACGCGCTCGTAAAAAAAACCCAGCCCAAACACTGTCACCGTAAGCTTTAGCCAGAGCCATCTTTGACCCAGATGAAGAACGAGGGACGGAGTTTCCACGCTAGGCTTTAGCACGAACACCAGCCAGAATACCAGACTGTGCAACGGGATAAATACAGAAGGACCAGAAGATGGAAACATTTCAACATTATGTAAAAAAAAAAAAAACGCTTCTGTATTAAATCATTAATTTAACACAATTCACAAATATATAACACAACAAAAGTACATCAAACTTGCCATAAAAAATTTTGTGGGTTTTTCTTTTTGCATGATGAATGACTGTTCAGTTCATTCTATACGAATCTTCTTCTTTATTTTTCATAGCCCACTGTACATGCGCCATAGCATAATTTGGCCTGGTTCAAATGGTTAGCTTTGTCAATAACTGGATGTTGCTTGAAGAAAGCACTGGGCTGGCTTTTACTATACAATCCTGGTCTATAATTTAACATTTGTTTCCAAATAATACTACAACAGTAGAACAAATGTTGATTGAATACAGGCCACACAGTGTTTTTTTTACAGGGAAGTTAACGCTGTAGAAACAAATCACAAATCTCTTTGTGTAGACTCATGTACAGTACACAAAGATTAAAAATACTTCAGCAGGAAGAAAATATAAAACAACCTATTTTTAAACCCGTTAAGTTTTGCGTGTTCATATCTGTAAATTGATTTAGTGCCATTTTGCAAAATTGTAAAATGAAATAAGTATGTGTGTGTGTGTGTGTGTGTGTGTGATTTAAACAGTGAGTTTGAACCAGTGCCAAGTCAGAATGTGTGTGTGTGCGATTGAAAAAGTGAGTTTGAACCACCACAGTAGGCCTGTTTCATAAGCAAGAAAATCAATTGAATCAGTATAAGGAGAAAAAATAGCATTTCTGGCAGATCTCCAACACTATTTGTTAGAAATGTTGTGGTTCAGTCTAGTATTCACAATTCAATGAATATATTACCTATGCAGATATATTTTATACTACTACTTCTCAAAATCCACACACACATACACACATACACACACACACATGAATAATGTTCTGCAGTGCACAGTGCGTGTAATAAATAAAACAAGTCCCCATTCTGAAGCTCGGCTCATATTAAAGTTATATTTTCAATTTCTGTAATTGTGAAATATGACCCCAGATCCCTCTGTTCATGGAAGGACGCTAAGTTTTCATTAAATAAGTTCCACCCAAACATAAAACAGATCTGCGATAGCAGCAGCTAAGCTGCAGCTGGTGGGGGGGCTTTTATGGCTCTCTATTCTTTGCGGGGGAAAATATGTCCAAGGCTATCTGACACAGGAGGGATTTCTCCATGCACGTATATCATTTAACACAGGCTCTCAAGTTAAAAAGACACCTGAATAATTAATCTCCTTGAGTTCCTGTCGAAGTGACTCACCTCATCGTGTGTGAATATTTGCGTATTAATCAACAAACTGCTCTGCATAATGCCTCCCCTTCCACTCATTTAGATGGAAAATGCATGCAGATGACTTCTGAATGACAGGATGACTGATGGGGTTTCAGTCAGCGCAGAGCAGCTCAAAGTGTACAGTGTCATCCTAACAATAGTTAACTTTGTGCTACTGTGTAATTAACCGAAAAAGTTTTTAATTTCTCCCCCCCAACACCACCACCCCCACCCCACCACCAGCATCCCAACATGAGCCTTTTCAAGTGTGACATGACTCTTTTCGGCTGTCAGACGTCCCGCTTTCTCTTGTCAGCGTCTGATAGATTTCACACCCACAAGTGTGCTGCACAATAGGGCTCTCCGCACACAGCCCACAGTGCTGCGTGCGTTATCTATCTCCTGACAACAGCGCAAAGTGAGTGCGATGATCAGAGCCAGCAATTCACTGTAGTTTTTATTTTTATACAATCCACACTGAAACTATTATTGCACCTTATTGCCCTGGGTGCATGGCCTCAACCACAAATCATCTCATTCTGAAATATACTGGGAATAGTAGTAGTGGATGTAGTAGTAGCAGTGGTAGCTGTAGGTGTAGATGCAGTAATGCAGTACCCGTTAGTGGAATTGTAGTAGCAATAGCTTTAGTAGTAGCAGTGGTAGTAACTGTACTAGCTGCAGTAGCAACTGTTGTAGTAGCAGCAGATGTAGAAGTTTGGGGTGACATGGCTGAGGAGGTAAGAGTGGTTGTCTAGCAGTCAGAGGGTTGCCGGTTCGATCCCCCGCTCTGGGTGTGTCAAAGTGTCCGTGAGCAAGACACCTAACCCCTAATTGCTCCCAACGAGCTGATTGGTACCTTGCATGGCAGCCTGTCACCGTAGGTGTGTGTGTGTGCACGTGAATGGGTGAATGAGAGGCATCAATTATAAAGCGCTTTGGATAAAAGCGGTATATACATGCAGTCCAAAGTCACTATGGTAGAAGTAGATGGCTAGCTAGCTATCTGTGATAACAAACATGCTGTAAGACCATTGAAGGAGGGACTAGTTAGACATGTTTGTAGCTAAAGGGTTTGGGATATTTGCTGGGATATTTAAGTAACATTCTCGTTGCAGAGAAATCACATATTTTAACACGCATGCATTGATTAACGTGAACAGAATAAAGCAAATATATATTTTGAAAGACATGTTTTGATCACAGTTTGTTTGTTCTTTTTTGTTGGTAAGTTGTTGTATAAGCAGAATAATGACCGAGGGCTAATGACCATGTTTTTCTCACATGCAGGGAAGCTTGTCTTGTGTGTCTGTGTGAATGTGCCAGAGCATCTGAAGGTTATTCTCGTATAAGGTGTCAGACGACAGACATGAGATAACGTTCCATTATCCGGACATTGATTTCCAGGCCTTTCCCCGACACGGGATCGTCTGTCGCCTGTTATCAAAGCTTATCGTGGAGCTGACATATAAGCCATAGAGCCATGACTTTCTGCAACTCTGTCATAAAGCATTACTGCTCTACCTTGTGTGTGTGTTTGTGGGGGCATAAGCTATGGTTCCAGGAAAATTGCAGGTCTTATTAACAAAAGCTATAATTAGCATTAATGCAACTAACTGCTGCTAGGCTAGTGAAGGAAATAGATTCCCGTACTGCATCAACAGAAGCACTTCAGCAGGTCACTGCTAAACCATCAGGCAAGAAAAACTAGCCTAAATCTAAAACGAGAAAGAAACACGATGAAGCAACATGACCACGGTGCAAGTCTTTTCTGTAGAGATAGTCAAAAGTTTAGAGTGTCAGTAGCAGCCAGTGGCCTGTGACTGTTGAGTCAGGTGTGTGTGTGTGTGTGTGTGCGTGCGTGTGTGTGCGTGCGTGCGTGTGTGTGTGTGTGTGTGGTGTGGGGTCCATAGGGGAGGTCCACAGGCTGTTGCCAATGCTGTACCTCCAAGCTGGGCAGAAATTCAAAGGCAAAAACGGGTCAGGATTCAATCAACATCCACTGATCCACAGTCCAAACCCATCAGCTTTCAGACCCTGAACAGACCAGGACTCCTACACCTCCCTCGTGCCAGAGAACAACGGAATCTCATCAAAAAACATTTAATATTCACTGACTGGAGAGAGCAAATGTGGAAAACTGAAAATTGGCTGGAAATTTTTTTTTTTTTGCCAGCTTGGTAATCAACAGAAATATAAGCCATGGCTTGTGGGACACAGGGCAATTTGAAATTTAAATTATTATTATTTTTTTCCACAGATAAGTTCGTCTGGGGGATTTTGGCAAGCTGGCGAACCGTGTGGAGGAACAGAAAATACGACACATTAATTTATTTGCAAGTCAAAGTCAAAGAGAAGCAGTGACTGAATCAGTCCCGGCGGCTACTTGTTACTGTAAGATATTCGAGAGACGAGACGCGAAGTGACAGACCCTCAGAGTATCGCATTGTCCCGTCTCAGCTGTGCACATGGACGCACGCATCCCAGTTAAAAATGAGACCTACGCAGTGTGCACTCTTTCACATACAACTCACTCATACGGTTCAGGTCAAGTACCCTACTTGAGGGTACAACAGCAGCTCTCTAACGTGGGGATTCAAAAATACAACCTTGGAGTTATAAGCTCAGAGCCCTTTATTGTGCTACACTGCCATTCAGCCCACAAAATGTCATTTTCACAAGCTGAGCACCAAAATTATAGCCTATAGAATGATAATACTATGCATGCCCAGAAAAAACATTATTGTTACTTATGATGACACCATGTTGACATTTTGCGCGTGAACCTGTGTTTAAAAGCTGTCATATCTGTGGTCCATAAATATTGTTTCTTACTTCATTTTGCATTCATGGTGGATGCCGTTATCCCCAGCAACAGTCACATAGCATCCATTTATACGACTGGATATAAACTAAAGCAATTCACTTTAAGTACCATGCTTAAGGGTATAATGGTGGTGTACACATGCACACAGACTCACAGAGCGAGGGAACGTAACAGCTTCCTTGGAAGAAAACCCAGGACCTTTCGGGTTACAAGCCCATGTCCTTGACCATTATCCTAGAGTAACACCTTTGCAGTTTGCTTTTACATTTAATGTTCAGCTTTCTAAGCCTCTCTGTGCCTGAGTGCATTCCTAGTCCTTGATTTGGATCTGCTTAGTATCCCAACCCTATATAATTACCCTCCTATTAAGACACTTCGTATCAGATTACAGGCATTTAGCAGACACTCTTATCCAGAGTAATTACATTGCTGGATATACACTGAAGCAATGCAGGTTAAGCACCTTCCTCAACAGGAATCGAACCTGTGACCTTTAGAGGTTATAAGACCAGTTCCTTACGTATTATACTATACTTTCTACTATACTTTTGTATATTAGAAAATATTTTCATGCTTCTGTCATCACAGTGTATTTTAGCGGTGAAAGTTTTTTCTGTGCACCCATAGCCAGCCTTACAGATTTGAGGACGCAGCTGTGCAGAAACATATTTCAGCAGCCGGACCTCAAAAAACAGCCATGATGACCATTTCGATTTATGCAAGAGCACTATGGAGCACGCACATTCCCTCCCTCCCCCCCCCCCCTCCCCCACTTTGCAACAAATTGTAATTTTATCGTTTAGATGAGAAAACTTTGGATGAGAACTTCCGAAAAGTGGACATACAAGGGTTTGGCATGAAACTGACAATATATCCATGTCTGCCACACTGACAAAAAAACATAGCGCATTGCCTTTAAAGCCAACCGAAGCGTAAATTACCTCTTTGCAAAGGGAATTGGATGTCGATCAAGGCCATTAACCCCCTAAGCCAGAGGCCAGCTTCCATAAACTGACTGGGCTGGAACATGCAGGTGCCAGAATAAGACCTCATTTTTCCACTGCCTTGGTCCAGGCACCGTCAATGGCTTTAAGAGAGCTTATATCACAATCAACCCCAACACAGCTTGTACGCAGGTGTCTGCTAGCAACTACCAATCAGATGCAGCCATCCAAGAGGTCTTCCATGCATGAACACAAGTTCAAATGGACAAACAGCATAGGTTTGGCAGGGGGAGACAGAGACATCCCCCAATATTTTCATATAAATTGACTGCTAGACCAGTAAGTATGCTTGCGAGTTAGTATGCTAGTCTTGACTACGCAAGACTACAGGGCAATCCACAGTCCCCCTCCCAGAAGTTTAAATGAAACCTACATCTATGTTTATACTTATGTATGAATGTCACCTAAATGATGGTTGCAACAATATAATGCTAATAATCATGCTGTCTTTCCTCTTGGTGTTTTTATCCTAAGCCAACCTCCAGCACCACTATAAGAACCTTTCAAGAAGTTTTCATGACGAATGGGTGCATTTAGTATGCATTTTCAGTCTTAAAATCTTATTTTTTAGATTTTGAGAGCGCGGTGCTAAAATATTCACTGGACCGGAAACATTTTCTCCCTTTGACATTTTTAAATTTCTATTTATCTTTGCTCAAGATGAGAGGAAATGGCTCCTTGTGATTTCCCTGTTGCTGAAAATTGCTCAGAGCACATTTCCTCTTGGATTGCAGCAGAATAAACAGTGTTTGGCCGTTCTAACACCAGCTCCATTGCGAAACACTTTGTATCTCTCCTGTCCTTAGCCACTGATGAAGCTTTACTGGTGTGTTATTAAATGTTTTATGTGCGTAAGCAATTTAATTACTTTAAGGTGAACAGTGAAATAATGTCCCTTAGGCAGTAGTGACCGGAAGAAGCGAGGCAGGCAGGGCATGTAAGGGATTGCAGCTCCAATCCATGGCTGAGGAGTCTCAGACAGCCATTTGAGTACAGGGCCGGGACAGTGAGGTCAACACCGCTGCCCTCTCAGTAAGGCCCGTGGGATCTTTGAAGATCACAGTGCGTCAGGAACTCAGTTTAAACTCTTCATCCTGCCTACTGCACAGACAGAGGAGCACCCCACCCAGCAGGTTCAACGACCACAACCAACCACCATCAAAAAAAAAACACGATCTTCCCAGGAGGTCTACTGAGCTCTGAACAAGCACAGCCCCGCTTTCCCTGAGCTGTTAGTCATCCTGGCAGCCGGTCTGGAAGCAATTTCTCCTGGGCTGAGCACTGCTTAAGTGGCACAGCGCCCCTGAACCAAACACACTGTCAAACACCCATCTCTCCATCCCCAAACCCCTTCTAAAAACACCCTAATAATGATTAGGATCATTATTTAGCTAGTTAGTTGGTTAGTTAGTTTAAACAAATCTGTTTAATTTATTCATGTAGTCGTCCAGTTATAAGATGTCAGGCAAGCCTAAAATGAAAGAGTTTACCACTTGAACGCAGACATGAACTGAAATTAAATCTGTGTTAACTAAATATGATTTCACTTAACATTATTTCATGCGCAGTTGCATTCAACCCCACTTAATTAAAAGAGGAGAAAAGGTACGATGGGAACATTTATGGTAACATGTTAAATTGTTCCAAGTTTGACAGGAATATAGGGTGGAATGCATTCCTGGCTATTACAGTATGGAATTGTGAGAGGAATGCTGAAGTATGAGTCCATCAATGTCAAAGACAGTGGTCATGCTCATTCAGAAGTTATGAAATTGAAATATATATGGAAAAAAAAACTATCCAGTCGCTGCCTGTCAGCTTAGCTCAATCTCATATCTTGGCAGAAAGAAATATTTCAGAATAAAAAAAACATCTTTCCATGTTCAAACAAGACATGGATTCAGACAAGAAACAAGTCAAAGAGCAGCACATAAATTGTGTAAAAACCCCCCAACTGATCCCACTCACTGGCTCAAACTAGAACTGCTGTGGTGCCACAGATGTCAGAACACTTCGTTCTTTTTCCATCAAACAATTCCCTTTCACTTACGCTTAGCTCTATGTGAGGTTTCATGTACAATATATCAAATTATACAGTTTGGCCAGAAAACAGCTTTAATGTGGAGAGGCCATTCACCGTTGCACAATATCAGACACAATCAGCCAGTATTTCCCCCTATATATCAAATGGTAAATGGACTGCATTTATATAGCGCTTTTATCCAAAGCACTTTACAATTGATGCCTCTCATTCGCCAGAGCAGTTAGGGGTTAGGTGTCTTGCTCAAGGATACTTCGACATGCCCAGGGCGGGGTTTGAACCGGCAACCCTCCGACTGTCAGACAATCGGTCTTACCTCCTGAGCTATATCAGAATATAGGCTGTTACTCTGGGGTTAACACTCCTGTAGACTGAACTGAACTTCCAGTTTAAATGAATGTTTAATCTTAGACAGACCTCTTCTTTGAACACTTTCTGGATTCGTCAAGCATCACTTCTGTTGTTTGAACTTTCCATTTTTCCCTTAAAGAGGTTTATGGGCACTTATCCAAAAAGATCTTTGCTTTTCCACTTTCATCAGAGCAAATGTGAATTAGTATAATTTAAAGAAATGTGAATGACATAATTAAAGATTCAAAGAGGCACAGATATTCATTTTTCTCTGCAGAACAAAGACTTCACTTTTCAAGTATTCTGGCAATCCAATATGTTGATGCTCTCTTAATGAATAAAATATGCAAAAATAAAAAATAAAAAAAAAACTGGGGAAAAATAAAATTGAGAATCTTTATATCTACCTAATACATACCAATACCTTAGTTATAGATGGCTATGCGATAAGGTTAATGCCTGTGAGAGATCCATTAGCTGTTACAGCTGGCTTTTCCCTTTTTGGCTTCCCTGCAAAATTCTCCAAAGTGTCAGGACGCATTAAATCTGAGACATGTCAGGAGTCTTCCTTTTCAGAGTCGGTATCCCTAGTCCTCCCACCTGCTCCATCCTTCTAAATGATAGTTAACAAAGGGCGACATAGCTCTGGAGGTAAGACCGATTGTCTGGCAGTCGGAGGGTTGCCGGTTTAAACCCCGCCCTGGGCGTGTCGAAGTGTCCTTCAGCAAGACAGCTAACCCCTAACCCCTAACTGCTCTGGCGAATGAGAGGCATCAATTGTAAAGCGCTTTGGATAAAAGCGCTGTATAAATGCAGTCCATTTAACTACATGTCGGCAAGTAGCTCGTTTGTGTATTTGCAAGTCTATGGCTAAGGCAGAATAAAAAATAAAAAAATAATGGCAGAATATATCCAAATATGTTCCCAAAAGTATTTACTTATCTGGCAGCACAGTTTCTTAATCTTGCTCACCAACCTGCTCAGGGCATTAACAAAAGATTTTAAAAACGACTGTACTTGCCTTATAAACACATAATCACACAGCTGTACTTGCCTTGTACTTATAAACACAGAATCACACACAGCTGTACTTACACTTCACTTAAAAACACAAAATCGCACTCAACTGCACTTGCTTTTGCCCATATGCACCTCTCTATACTCCACATCCTTTAACAGTCGGATACCCAGAATGCTGCAGCGAACACAGCTGGTATCAGGGGGCAGAAACCTTGGGGCAGCAGGATTAAAGAAGCGGTCCCACGCAGACCTCTGCCACACAGGCAGGGGGAATGCCCTCCCTGCCAACCAACAGATGGCACGTCCGCCGTCCAAACGCAACAAACACAGGACAACATGCAGGTGAGGACAGGAGCACCAGCCTGCCTGAGCCTGTCGCTGCGCCCACGATAAGACGAGTAAATCTTTCGCCTTGTTAGATTTCCCTTTGATGCACCCGGGGTACTCCGGCTCCACCGGGAAGCTATCCCACGCACCAGTGGCCTTGGGCTAGCGAGAAAAAGAAGAAGAAGAGAAGAAGAAAAAAAAAAAAACCATGCAGGCGGAAAGGACTTTTGATTTAAACTTTGGATTTGTGACCTGTTCCCTGTGGACATTCAGAGGTTTGCACCGCCATGTGCGTAGGATGATGCAAACATCCAAGGGATTATGCATGCTAAGGGAGAAGGGATGTGTGGATATGATCCCCCGCTGTGACCTCAGTCTTAATCACCCGAAAAACGGCTCTTTTCTGACACTGGCTCGCCCTCATGGGAGCTCCGTCCTTTCTCCTGTCTTCAGAGATGCTAAGAATAAGTTAGGAAAAGTGTTAAGAAAAAGTTTTAATATGACTTCATCATAAATAAACCAAAAGGGAAATTTAGCCACTGCCAATGCTGAAGTACAAACCAGAATGTTGTGCAAATGACTGAAAAAGGTACTCACACAGGGGAAATAAGTGATTTCCCATAACCTGTGGATAGATTAAATGCTCAGAAACACAGACAGGCGTTGGTTCAACACAAAATGCACGAGTAATATTCTAGCCATACACAAAGGGGTTCTTGGGAAACTGATTCTTGATGCATCTGTAGCAGCCCTTTTGTGGGGCAAAAGTCACTTACTGTAATGGTCACAGTCACGGTCAAAGACTGAACATACAAGCATCAAACTGGAATTGGTTCAACAGGGGGTGTCCAACAGAAGCAACAAAATTTTCTTCACAAGTAAAACACAAACCGCTTGTGAAAATGTACAGTATAGAGTCAAAAATCATGCCAGTGATGAGGAATCTACAGAAATCCCCTTAAGAGAGAAGAAATAAAATGTTCACTTTATTTGAAACAACACCAAGGGACTGACAGAAAATACACCATGTCTCCTTGGTCTTCTCTTTAAAAAAAAAAACAAACAAAAAAACCAGTGCCTGCATACACAATGGCCTGCATTCCATCAAAATGTCTCCTTAAACCTGACTTACAAGTAAACGCAAGCGTTAGGACTTCTTTGCAAAACCAAGTTTGGCGTATCAGTCTAAGTGAATGTTGAACTCTCCAAAACCGTGTTTGTTAAGGGGGGGGGGACTCGTTTCCCTTGAAGAAGCCGCATGCATTTAGAGCAGGCATCTCGGGAACATAAATCTTCGCCGGTCCGTCACCCAGAGTCACATACCGCCGGGTGATTTAGCGTCCTCTCGATGACATCGAGAGCGCTGCGCCTCACCGTCCGTCGGCGTTCGACCCGTTCGTTCAATTAAACTGTAATTGACGAAACCGCGGAGCGGCGAAACGAGGGCCGAGGCTAATGAAACGTAGCGAAGGCGGATCTTCCACAGGTTATAAACTTCAGCCTTCTGGAGCTCGTCTGCGTCGGGAAGAGTACCGGATGCTCCACCTCTCGTTATTCATGCCCCAGACAGGGGCGTTTTCTGTATTGGGGTGGGGTGGGGAAAAGTGGGACTGACTACCCAGGGCCCGAATGGGGGGAGGGCCCTCGAAAAGCCTGGAACGATGCGTGAGAGACATGGACCAAGAGAGGAAGAGGGGGCCCACAGAGACTGCTTATGTATAGGGCCCAGAATTTCGTGCTACACCCCTGGCCCCAGAGGATGATGTCGCCTGCTGCAGTGGATGTTCCGCGACACAAACACGAAGCCATCCCTGCGGAGAGTTCCCGCTAAGACCGGCTGGGATTCTGAGGTGGTGTAACTTGGTTTAAGCCGTGGTTTCGACACTTCAGGCTGGTAACGGCTAGTCTGTGGCTGATCAAAACTGGTCTCTAGCCAGGCAAAGCTGGTCAAGCAGGTAGATGATAGAGTAAGCTGGGTAGACTATAGCAGTGGTGGACTAGCTATAGGCCGGTCAGTCGGTGAACAGCTAAAAGCATCAAAAAACACACTGTAGACCAGCTGGACCGGTCTGTTTAAAATTTTCAGCAGGAAAGTATTTTCCTTTCTCACTCGTCAGATTGAATTGAGATGCGGAGCAACATCCTGTAAATAGCACATTGATTTTATTTGAAACAGACATCAGTGTAAACTGCACTTGTTAATCACTTTTCTCACAAAGGTTTTGCTCCCAAGCACTTAATTGCACTACAACATAAGTTGACAGCTGCGAGAGAGGAGAGGCAGTTTGTCAAACTTCCCATTTCCAACATCAAACCCCCACCCACCGCCGCCAAGTTTGTGCCTTTCCACACGCAGCCATTGTTTTTTTCTGAAGCTCTCGTACGCTTAGACTGCAGCAATATCTATCCGAGCAGAGCCTCTGGAGGCAGGGAAAGCTAAGCTAAAAGTGACATTAACAGGAAGTCCATGTGGTTGTACAAGGGAATAAATTGATGTAATCTCACCTCTAAAGTGAGAACACAGAGGAAGTAACCACTTATCCCTTTGGCAGACACTTACCCCTTTGACAGCAGGGTGGTTTCCTGGTTCACACGGGACAGTGCGTGTGTGTGTGTGTGTGTGTGTGTGCAAGTATGAGTATGTGTGTGTATTTGCATTGATGTATGCATGTGTGTTTGCATGTGCGTGTGCTTGTGTGTGCGTGTGCGTGTGTGTGTGCGTGCGTGTGCTTGTGTGTGTGTGCGTGTGCTTGTGTGTGTGTGCGTGCATGTGTGTGTGCGTGCATGTGCATGTGTGTGTGCGTGTGTGTGTGCATGTGTGTGTGCGTGTGTGTATGTGTGTGTGCATGTGTGGTGCAGTGGTGACATGTGATGTGCGGTGTGTGTGTGTTCAGGAGGTGTTGTCATGTTGTTCGATCGGCCTGTCAAGGCCGGTGAGAGTGCTGGGGTATGTATTTGGGTCCAGCTGACAGAATGACTGATGTGTTTCCGTCCACGTCAATCTTTATCAGCCCTTCTAGGGACAAAGCGCAATTCTTCAGCAGATGATGTAAGAGGATGATCCCTGTCTCCCATCTATCCTTTACTCCCCTACCTAGGGACAACAGCGTCATTGTTGACAGTGGTAGGGATAAGCCCTCACCATGCATTTTACACTACTGAAAGCCTGTCAGATGAATGGGGCCCATGGTAAAAGGATGCAACTAGACAGAGAGAACGAGAGAGAGAAGGGGAGTAAAGCTGGGATGAAAACAGCAGAGCGAGGAAGAGAGAGAGAGAGAGAGAGGGAGAGGGAGAAAGCCTGGGAATTAATGTCACCTGTCCATGATGCCTGTCAGGCATCACAGAGAGAAAGGGGTGGAGGGAGACAGAGAGAATGAAAGAATGAGAGCGAAAAAGAGATGAGAGAGACAGCAAGAAACAGATTGGGAGAGAAAAAGAGAGAGACTGAGAGAGATAAAGAAAGAGAGAGACTTTTGATGTTTCATTATTGAAACACACTTTCTACAATTACCTTAAAACCTATCCCTACCCCTAAAAACCCACACCAGCCCACCCCCCTGAAAAAAAAATAAAACAAAAAAAACCCCCCACTACTACAGTATATCCCCCACCACAGTTAACCTAAACATGTGTCAATTTCCTCTTCATTCACCATACAAACGGCTCCCCGAATACACCAGATTCCTTCTAAACGTTTGTGTCAACCTAACACGACACAAAAAGGTGTGACATCGTTTCTCGGCCTGCGCAAAAAGGGTAACCTATCCCCACCCCAGGATCAACACGAGCCAGACACACCTTAGTGGCCACAGCCGCATCCTCCACTGCAGGTCTCCAGTCCTCTTAGGGATGGGGGCCTTATACAGCACCCTCCACCTGTACCCTGCCGTCGTCTGGTCACCCAGCTCATCCTGCCACTGAAGCTCCCTTTAATCCCCTAGAGCCCTCCTGTGCCTGACCTTCCTTAACACACCCCACGTACAGGTCTCTCCCCTTCACCTCCTGAAACTTCCCCAAACCTGGAGAAGTGAAAGATAAAAGCTTCCCCTCCTCCTCCTCCTCCTCCTCCTGCCATTCCCCAACTGCTGCCGTCACGGTAACCGTGGGGAACTGGGGAAGCTTGTGTCCAAGTGCCTGCCTCATCACTCCCCTCTCCAGCCCAGGCACAGCCTGACGTACATCTCCCAGAATCCTCTCCAGGACCCGAATGGAGTAATGCACCCCTGTGTAATCAGCCAGCCTCTGAACCCCCCCCCCCCCCACCCCCCCAGTTGACGCTGCCACAAGAGAGAGACTTGAGAGAGAGAGACAGACAGAGAGAGAAGGTGCCAAAACTTTACACAGACAGTGTACAAGGCCCTCTTGAGAGAGAGACAGAGAGAGAAGAGAGAGAGGGAGGGAAAGAGCGCTTCTACTACAGAGTCAGCAGAAGTATAATTTCAGGAGTAAACTGCTGAATTATAACATGCAGAACAGAAAGACAATCTGAAAAAAAAACAGTAACTAATCAAAGTAAAATTCATTTGTGAATTGAATAATTTTTGTTTTCCCTTAGTGGTGTAATTAATTGAGGATTTGCGTTTCAAAGCTGCTGAATCAGGGGAAACTGTCACCATTATAAGAATGGGATTTTAGATGTATTAACCTTCAAAAAAATAAATAAGTAAAATGTAGGCTTACCAAAACCAATTTCGCCAAGTACAAATTAGATCAAAGGCTTCTTTAATGCATACATACACATCTGACAATACGTTCACAAATGTGTACACACACACGCGCATGCACACATACACAAACACACACATAGGGAGGACAGGAAGTCATTAGTTAAAAGCATAAGGCTCAGACAGTGCATGCAGTACTCACCATGGCGACAGACAGGTGCCGTAATTATTTTATAGTTTCTTTTCCCATTAAAAGATTAGTCACAATCTCTTGTTGTGAACTGTGGAGGTTTTTAAGATCTCTGCGGGTTTTTAGGATCTGGTTCTGCGGCAAGCAATTCCCACAATCCTTTTAGAGATAGAGGGTTCAAATGCAGGGAAAGACAGATGTCCTGTAAAAGTACACAGTATTACGACCCCAAAGTATAAACAGTAATGGAGGTGTGTCAAGGACAAAATAGCTGTCTGTCTTAATCCAACTCACTCAACGAATACCTAAAGGACACACCTGCACTGCAGGGTGGCAATTTACTAATTTACTAGCGCAAATGAAAGTTGGCTATGAGGAGCCACATGAGGGCAGAAACCAAACACGCTGATGTGCCAACTGTGTCGGCCATTTTGCCTCACTCAGCGTCAGGCTAATGCCAACTGTTGCCGCACACACATAAAGACTGGACAATCACCCACCTGCCATGCACAAAGCAAGCAAGTTATGCTAAAAGCCCACCTTGTGACCCCCCTAGTGAAGCTAGTGGTATAATAGTAATGTCATAGGCATAGCTGTGTTAGGATAGATTTAGCTATGGAGTGGTATTAAGCTTTGTCTACAATACAAATGGTGGGTTTATTCAGCTAACTTTGCACGTATTGATAATAAATAGGCCTTCTGTTCCTTGGTGATGTCACGTGTCGGTTTCCCCGAGAGCAACGCTGTGCAATGCTTTGGATAGGAGCCACCGTTAAACAAACGCAATGTCGCAAGGTGACGCAACCACGCAGCAATGGTTATTCAATGCAAAAAGACAGTGAAAGTTTAAATGCTCCGGCAGCAATAGAGAAGTAGGATCATAAATAAAAAGGAAAACTCTTTTGTGCTTTTTTCAGGGCCTTATTAGCAGGCAGGCAGACCTGTGCAGTAAGTGCAGGCTCCAGCAGGGTCTCTGTGGCTGGTCTTGTTATCGTCTGTCGCGTTTCAGCTGAACAAAGTAACAGGTGCGCCACCCACACCTGCCGTTTCTGAAGTTTTTCATCTAATAAGACGGGACGGGACGCTGCCATCCGCAGCTGTGGAAGGCGCTGTACATAAGTTCCGTTTTATTCGGCTGTGTGGTACTTTCTTAGATGCTCGCGATTCATTCGGTAAAAAACTAGCAAACGCCCCTAATGTGTGTTGCTTGCTACAGCTTGTTTGCTTGGTGCCCGTGTTCAGAAAACTATTGTAGTATAACATCTCTGTATCTCTAACATCTCTTTATTGGCTGTCATGTACAATACACATTTTATTTGTGAGGCAACGGTCTCCCCCTTGGATTACAATGTAAATATTCACATTTCTTTTGTTTGTGTGCAGTGCTTTAACCAAATACCTTAGGGATTCATCCGGCAACATTTACATATACTAAGCGATAAAGAAGAGGGGAATAATCAGTGCTGGACTGAGACTTAGTTTTTCTACAAAAAAAAAAAGGGGGGAGAAAGTTTCAGACACCACCAGGGTGGATTTGAACAGGGGGTCCACACAGATTGCTTAGGGGGGCTGCGGGGACACGCTCAACCCCCTTCCCCCTGCCCCCTGCCCCCTGCCCCCTGCCCCCTGCCCCCTGCCCAGTCCACAGTCACAATCTTAACCCAACCACCTCCCCACCCCAACAGCCCCCCCCCCCCTTCGTGCCAGTACAGGGGTCACGGTGATACTTCTGAGCCAGGGTGGGGGTCCCTAAATTAAAACCGGATACAAATCCTCCATACAATGCCTTGCACTGAGCAGTTACACACAGCAGTGTACATCTCACACCCCATCATTAGGACTGGAATTACTACCCATTATTACCCATGATGCACTGCTCCATAAACCTTTTAAGTACTTAATATTCCACTGTTCCCCCCAAATTTATGGACTACATTCTGTGATAATTACATATATGGACTACAGTATGCAATGAATTATATAACTATATAACGTAACTCTTGTGACTCTTAGCTGAACTCAAAGTGTAGGCATTAATTCTGATAATTAACTGCAGTCTGTCATGAATGCTTCCAATAACTGTAATTACTCCTAAAAATGCAAACAGCACCTATTCCCATAAAATATCGACCTTCATCACCTTTTCCCAAAAATTCAGGGCTTACCAATTTTAAAACATGAGTCTCATAAAAAATGTACACCTCAATAAAGGTTCACATCCTTCCTAACAGAATCATGATATAAATTATTGAAGAGGCAGTGTTTGACAGGGTTCATCAATGTGGCCACACACTCGAGTTTCCGATTACATTCAGAAATCTTTCCCCATCTTAATATCATCCCCCGTTATTCATTTTTCCTTTAGATAATAATGAAGAAATAAACATCATAGCAAAAAAACATCATCTCCAGGTCGCAGGTGTACCTCTTCAAAGCCAATGTAGAAATCACTTTTTATTTTTAATCTTCTGTACACAGAAGAGGTTTTTTTTTTTTTTTTTTTTTTTTGCAAGAGGAAGTAATTTCCTCTCCGGAAATAGTCAAAGCGAAACCAGCGAAGGGCATTTAGAAGTACCCCGAAAGAAAATTACTCAGACATCCTGCATTCCCCCAGCTCTTCAGCCCTTCGGCTAAATTTAGCTCCGCCGTATTCTTTAGGCATCGTTGGCAATGTTAAAATTGCCAGAGTGCCAGATGGAGTGCAGCACAGTGGGTAAGGAACTGGGCTTGTAACCAAAAGGTCGCAGGTTCGATTCCCGGGTAGGACACTGCCGTTGTACCCTTGAGCAAGGTACTTAACCGAAATTGCTTCAGTATATATCCAGCTCTGGATAAGAGTGTCTGCTAAATGCCTGTAATGTAATGTAAAATAACCTGAACTCTTGCTGCTTCATGCTTTGTTCCATTACACAGGCAACTCAGTATTTAGCATCTCTGATGCGTACAAAAAAATACGACAGGGATAGACAGGTGTCTGAATGAGAGCGCTGATTGGCCGGGCGTGCTTTGCCCCGGTAAAGGGTCTCGTACTCTCAGTACCGGTGGGCTTTCGGCGCAAGGCTGGGTCAGCCGAGCAGGAAGCGAAGGAACGGAAGGTAATTACCGCTCCATCTCGTCGTCCCGGGTGAAGTATATTTCCGCGGCGATGTTGGCGGTCCCTCATCAGCGAGGAAGGAGGGGTTACGGGGGGGGGGTGGGGGGTTTTGGGGGGTGCGGGGGGACGTGGGCGGGACAGCCGGCGGTCAGGAGGCGGAGAGTTATCCGATGAGAGTGGCGAGGGGGTGGCGGGCGCGCGGTCAATTACGCTCTAACCCGAGGCACGTCGCCAGGAAGATCGCTTATCCCCCCCGCCCCCCTCCCAGAGCATTAGAGAGCGTCTCCGCGCTCACTTCCACAAGCCTCATCCCTCAACCCGTCAGACAGCAGCAAAACTGCCATCTACAGCCAGGGGCACCATGTGGGTGCATCAGACCGCTCCAATACCGCCATCGCCACCCAGAAGCACCATGTCAATGCGTCAGACAGCAGCAATACCGCCATCGCCACCCAGAAGCACCATGTCAATGCGTCAGACAGCAGCAATACCGCCATCGCCACCCAGAAGCACCATGTCAATGCGTCAGACAGCAGCAATACTGCCATCTACACCCAGAAGCACCATGTCAATGCGTCAGACAGCAGCAATACTGCCATCTACACCCAGAAGCACCATGTCAATGCGTCAGACAGCTGCAATACCGCCAACTACACCCAGAAGCACCATGTCAATGCGTCAGACAGCAGCAATACTGCCATCTACACCCAGAGGCACCATGTCAAGGCGTCAGACAGCGCAGTACCGCCATCTACACCCAGGGCACCATGTGGTGCATCGCAGACAGCGCAATACTGCCATCTACAGCCAGGGGCACCATGTCAAGGCGTCAGACAGCTCCAATACCGCCATCTACACCCGGAAGCACCATGTCAATGCGTCAGACCGCTCTAATACCGCCAACTACACCCAGAAGCACCATGTCAATGCGTCAGACAGCTGCAATACCGCCATCTCCACCCAGGGGCACTGTGTCAATGCGTCAGACAGCAGCAATACTGCTATCTACACCCAGGGGCACCGTGTCAATGTGTCAGACAGCTCCAATACCGCCAACTACACCCAGAAGCACCATGTCAATGTGTCAGACAGCTGCAATACCGCCATCTACACCCAGGGGCACCATGTCAATGCGTCAGACAGCTCCAATACTGCCAACTACACCCAGAAGCACCATGTCAATGCGTCAGACTGCTCTGATACCGCCATCTACACCCAGAAGCACCATGTCAATGCATCAGACCGTACTAATACCGCCATCTACAGCCAGGGGCACCATGTCAATGCGTCAGACAGCTGCAATACCGCCATCTACAGCCAGGGGCACTGTGTCAATGTGTCAGACAGCTGCAATACCGCCATCTACACCCAGGGGCGCCATGTCAATGCGTCAGACCGCTCTAATACCGCCATCTACACCCAGGGGCACCATGTGGGTGCATCAGACAGCTCTAATACCGCTATCTACACCCAGAAGCATCATGTCATTGCATCAGACAGCAGCAATACTGCCATCTACACCCAGAAGCACCATGTCAATGCGTCAGACTGCTCTAATACCGCCATCTACACCCAGAAGCACCATGTCAATGCGTCAGACTGCTCTAATACCGCCATCTACACCCAGAAGCACCATGTCAATGCGTCAGACCGCTCTAATACCGCCATCTACACCCAGAAGCACCATGTCAATGCATCAGACCGCTCTAATACCGCCAACTACACCCAGAAGCACCATGTCAATGCGTCAGACAGCTGCAATACCGCCAACTACACCCAGAAGCACCATGTCAATGCGTCAGACAGCTCCAATTCCGCCATCTACACCCAGGGCCACCGTGTCAGGCCAGAGGAACAAAGCGTTGAGGACGCATTTATGCCACACAGTCACAAAACTCCTTTCCGTTTAACCCTAAACGCCTCTTTAAGCCCCGAGAACAAATGTAAAATCGTATCTTAAAAGAGCAGCCAGTCTGGATGTACTGTAGGTGGAGAGGCCTGGTCACAGATTAAGAGGCAGAGCCATAAACGCTGAGTACACTTGGCACTAACTGACTGAGGTAAACGGGCAGAACTGCCACATCTGTGACCGCGCGGAGACGTGATTCATACACAGGCAGATGAAAACTGACTGAGGGATTTTTTTTTCCCCCTCCGCTGTGAGGTGTAGATTGAGCAAAACGAGGTTAAGGGAGGAATTTGATCTCCCTGCTCACCCGTGCATAGACGCGGTAATGTGGGAGGATTCCTCACCAACAATAATATTACAAAGGCACTGGAAGCTATTTGGAGGTCAAATTATTCATGTTGTTTGGGAGCCAGCGGGCCGAGGTGTTTTTTTTTTTACATTTTTCTTTTTTTCAGAAGGGAAAACAGCGGCTCTCACAAAAACGTTGGGCTCTAAGCTGAAAGGAACATGAAACAGGAGCATGGAAAATAAAATATTTCAACATTTTTTTTTTTTTACAAAGGGCATTAATGTAGGGGAACTCACCCACACAACGACGGTTTGATAAGTTGCCTCTTTTATCTTTGAAGTACCACAGAAATCTTGTTCCTCCCAGTTCACCTCTACCTGAGCCCGGAGAAGGCTGCCAGCGGTGTGATCACACTTTCTGCCGTTTGACATTTCTCGCTAGGGCTGCTTCTCCTGACTCATGCGACAGAACGGCACCTGACATCGACACGTTCTCAGAACACGATGTGCAAATCTCAGAATCTGCCAGATTCCCTGAACACACACAAACACACGCTCGCAGACGCATGCACATAGACACACACTCACACACACAAACACACGCTCGCAGACGCATGCACATAGACACACACTCACACACACAAACACACACTCGCAGACGCATGCACATAGACACACACTCACACACACAAACACACACTCGCAGACGCATGCACATAGACACACACACACATATTCACACACACAAACACACACACATGCACACACACACACACCCGCACATACACACAAGTACACACACACACAAACACACACTCGCAGACGCATGCACGTAGACACACACACACACACAAATTCACACACACATGCACACACACACACAAGTACACACACACACAAACACACGCTCGCAGACGCATGCACATAGACACACACACACATACACACACCCATACACACACACACACCCGCACATACACACAAGTACACACACACACAAACACACGCTCACAGATGCATGCACATAGACACACACACACATATTCACACACACAAACACACACACATGCACACACACACACCCGCACATACACACAAGTACACACACACACACAAACGCACACTCGCAGACGCATGCACGTATATACACACACGCGCACGCGCGCACACACACACAAACACACACCCGCACATACACACAAGTATACACACACACACACACACACACACAAACAAACATACACGCACATACACATACACACACATAAAAGCAGAAACACACTCACGCAATCACACACCCGCATACTCACACACACACTCTCTCTCTCACTCTCTTACACACACACAAATGCACACATACTCTCTCTCACACACAAACACAAACACACATGCACATTCTCTCACAAATGCACACATATACACTCTCTCTGTCACACACACAAACATGCACACACGTTCTTTCTCTTTCACACACACACGCACGCAGGCACACACACACATGCATGCACACACACGCGCATGCACACACACAGACCCTCGCTCCATTATAAACAATATGCAGGACATTTGCATTTCTGTATTATATTTTATGTGGCCGTTTCATCGGCGGTGGAAGCGGGGCTATCCATTCTCTGGATGTTGCTGTGGAGACTCTGATTTTAAATAAATTACCACATCAATCCTTCCTGGTGGTGGGCTAGAAATGCAGGCTGGAATGCCTGTGTGTGTGGGTAACGCTATTGCTGCAATGCTTCTGATGTAAAGCCAGATAAATCCTGCAAACAGGACGTAGGCTTACGAGAGGAGTGCGGGGAGGGACTCCGTCTGGATTAACACTCATCAGTGAGGTGTGTGCAAATATACATCATTCAACTGCAAACTTCCTCTGCATGACAATGCAGATCTAAGACAAAGCAGTGCCAGCGTCAAAGCACTGAATGTGCTAAAGGGAAGCTTTGGAAATGTGGAGGAGGAGGAGGAGGAGGAGAAGGAGGAGAAGGAGGAGAAGGCGGAGAAGGAGAAGGAGAAGAAAAAGAAGAATAAAAAGAAGAAGAAAAAGAAGAAAAAGAAGAATAACTTCAGTGACTGTCCACTGGTGATGGGGGGGCAGCACATGAGTGAGTCAGAAGGTAAAAACGGGCAATTCCAAACTGGGCAGAAAAAAGGGGGTTTGCCACTCACTTCTAAAATTATTACTGTACTGCTCTGAAATACACACAGAGGCCCACTCACAAACTGTCCAGATTGTTGTATTTATTAGAGAGAAGAAAAGGCTGACTGCTCTGATCTCTTCGCATCCCACCTGGGTCAAACTGCCACTAAGTAAATATCTGCCACTAAAGACAAGCCATTTCCCAGTTTCTCTGGGCCTCTCCAGCTAGCCTAAGAACCTCTCCAGAATAACACCTACGAGCATAGTCATATAGCCTATGAACTAAAATATTACAATTTATACAGCGGCTTGGCTGAATGCTCAATTCTGATTTGCTGGGTAGTGCGCATAATTCTTTCCATATACACCCGGCTATGAAGTAGCAACGACAAAAGCTTAACAGTTCTAAATGAATGCACATAAATGGTCTGACTTGATAAAACCAACATGGACAATGATCATTTTTGCCATAAAATACAAGCAAGCGAACTGTTACAATTATCATAGTCATTAAGGGACGTGTCTAGCCACTGAGAATTCAACGCTTGTTGTCCACGAATGACTGTAGAGCGTAGCTAGGCTGCTTATAACTTAATTTAGGGATGCCAACTGTCTCGTAAAATACGGAATCGTCATACGGAATTGGACAGTTTAAGAGGCGTCCCAAATTGAACGCGTACAGGGCACATTGTGTTCCGTATCTTTGGGAATGATCGCGTTGGCGGTTTAGCCTCTGTTCTGAATACGGGTGATTCGACAGTCGCGGGGGGGGGGACACTGCCCTCAGCTTCGCGACGGGTGATTTATGAACCCAGGCATCGAAACCACATAATGACCAGCCCCGCCCGCGGTCGCTATCCCTCCCATACCGCAGCACGTATTAATACAGCGGTGGGAAAATGAGCGGTCACGGAAGCAGCGGCGTGCGCTAAGACTATTTCAGCTCCGCAAACTCCACCCCCACGTCCGCACGGCCAGGCCAAAACCAGGCAAGAGAAGCTCCCGGGTGAAAGAGTCTATTGGACGGTAAAAAAAAAAACACACATGAGGATGAAGGAGAGGAACTGACAGTAATAGATGAAAGAGGGCGGGGGTGGGGTTGGGGGGAGAGAGAAGAAATGTCTGTTTTTAGATCTTCTCTCAGCAATTGTTTAAAAAAAAAACTTTTCAGACCGTCTTTGGAAAAGCTTTGGAAACTCAACTACAAACAGAATTCAAAGGTATGGAAATGAACAGTCCGACACAGCCTTCATCACTGAGCCCAAAACGCACATTTCTATTTTCCAGGTTTTCTGCTTTTAAATTTTATTTTTTTTGCCAGACTTATGAAAACCATATGAAAGAGCATAAAATAGAATGCTAATTAAAGCAAATAAACACCACTATATCCCATCAGCGTGGACAGACAGCTCCATGCATCGCGGCTGTACGTTATATCTGTGATTATGGTAAATGCTAAATGGACTGCATTAAAGCCGTTACAACAATACAACCATTATTTTTTTGTTTTGTTTAATGACTGCCTCAGTTACGCTGCAATTATTTATTTTCAGCTCTAATTGCTAGTTTCTGAGGTCTGTTTTTCTGTCAGTAAAACACAATATTAAGGTTGCTGGGTGGCTCATTCAGTTGAGGGATCAGCTTGTGGTGCGTGGACCAGCGCCACGGTCTCGGATGGATTCTAGACCGTGCGTGTGAGTTCACGTTTGCGCGCGTTCACATTCGTGCAAGTTCACGTTCGTGCAAGTTAAAGCATGTGAGTTCATGTTCATGCCAGTTAGCATGTGTGAGTTCACGTTCTTGTGACTTAACGTGTGAGTTCACGTTCTTGTGAGTTAACGTGTGAGTTCGCGTTCTTGTGACTTAACATGTGTGAGTTCACGTTCTTGTGAGTTAACGTGTGTGAGTTCACGTTCGTGAGTTCACGTTCATGCGAGTTAAAGTGTGTGATTTCACGTTCGTGAGTTCAAGTTCGTGTGAGTTAACGTGTGCGAGTTCAAACGCGTCTATTTGTCTTCGCAGCCATGAAAGCAGCTGAAAATGCCCACACTCCTAGAGCAAGTGCGTTCATTACTGTTCCCATCATTTATTTAGTTCTGACTCATTTTTATTCATCTAACAATAATCGCCTGCTATGTTTGCTGCTGTTATTGTTTTAATCACTTCCTCACTACCTCACCACCCTGCCCCCCCACCCCCCCCACCCCACCCCACCCTCAAAGCACTGTAATTAAAATGCAGTCTTATTGCTTTTGATATTGGCAAATAATTAGACAAGATGCATTGAGCAGCTCTGTCGCCAGTGCCACGCCATTGTTATATTGTTCCGTCTCCCTGGGCTCCCTCCACTGCACTCCTGGAGCAAAGCCAGACATTCACATGGGTTCGTCAGAATACGATGCAAATCAAAACTGGGAATTACCGGTCCCACCTGGAATGTTCACTTCCTGCAATCCTGAGTCACTCAAAGTGCAGGTGGGACCGGGTTAGTGCTGGGCTTTTGTCAAGAGTCACTTTTGAGAGCAAGCATATGAATTTATCACTTCCTTTTTGCTAAGAATCCTGCAGCAACATGCACTGTGCACATGGTATGCAAATGTATTGCAGCCCGATGCCCTTGGGTTTGTGGTACCAATGCCAAGCCAAGGTTTGCTGAACTGTCTTCTTGAATCACACCTGTAACTGCAAGCAGTCTGCCACCTTCCAGTAGAGCTGGAGTTTGTTATTTGTTTGTGCAAAACTTGAATTGTTGCATTTTCATCACCTGAAGATTAACATTTTCCTCCAGGGGGGACAACAAGAACAGGTGTACTTGCTTTGGCAGACAGGTTAGGTCAACAAAGTACGAGGTGTCCAGAGTTAAAATTCACCTGCGAACATGCCCAGCGGTTATGGTAGGTTCCGGTGTTGATGGAGTTAGTCTGTACAAGCTGCTGTGAAAACCTTGCACCCCAGCGTTCTCACAGGAAAACAAAGCCTCGCAACTCCCTGCTGAAGCAGTTTATTTCTGCACCGTCTGTCAGGGTATAAGCGCAGCCTCTCAGCCTCTCCGGGCCCCAGCCCAGTAATCTCTGCCAGTACATCTGAAAGCTGCATCTGGCCGGGTAGTGAAACATCCTTAAAAGTATCCCAAATTCAAGACAAGCTCCCACAAGTTTTTAGGGATTTTATGGAATTTTGGGAAGAATGTGTGGTACCCGTGAAACATTCCTGAATAAATCAATTCAATTCCATTCAATTCAATTCGACTCAACTTTATTTGTATGGCTCATTTTACAGGGACAGCGTCGCAACAAAAAAACGCTTTACAGTGTGAATGGAAACAAAAACTGGGCAAAAGGCCAGGCCTGAACTCCCAAAATGCAAGCCTGGATGGTTTGTAATTTGGTTAGAAAATGAAATAAAATTTGCTATTTTGGGATGTGTAACAACAACAATTCAACCTTAAAAAAAAAAAAAAAATGTGCATAGAGCTTTTTACAGAGAACAGTCACAAAGATGCTTTACAGAATAGCAAGGCAAGAGGCAGAGCAAAAAGAGCAAATAGAGCAAACACCAGGCCTGAACCTCCCAAATAGCAAGTACATGAGCTAAAAAAAATAAATAAATAAAAACACAGTGGGGAGAAAATGGTGGCAAAAAAAAACCAATGTTGATACTAAGTTGTGCGGCTGGCTAGGGCTTTGGCCATTTCGAAACAATAGCTTCATGATTGACGGCAATTATGATTCTTTACAGTTACAGTGTTAAGTCAAGTTCCAAACACTATGAAGAGTCCCTGTAATTCCCATCTCTTGGAGTTACTCTATGAATATAGTATCAATCACCACTTGATTTGTTGTATTCAATGTTCCAGATGTCTCAGTTCATGTTTCTGCAATTCTAGTTCAGTGAAGAATGTCTATTATTGATCGACAAGTCTGGTGAAGTGCCCCGTTTGGGGACTAGTTTAAGAAAGGTTCTTGGCCACGACTGTGGAATTGTAACACAAACACTGTGGGAAAACAGCACATCGATGCACAGCATGCTTTAAAGCGCTAAATGCCTTTCAAAACCTCTCCCCCACTCTCTCTGGGCACTTTGAAAAGGAATAATAAATCAAACAAATCATAAAAGGCCTTTTACCACTGAAGAACTGGATGTGCATCCATGTTTTGTCTTGTATATTTATGATGGTACTTAAACATTTTGGGCTTGACTTAACAATGGACATCAACCGGCTATGAGAATATTACACTTCGCCCTTCCTTTTTTCGTCCTTTGTTTGTTGGATACAAAATCAATTCGGAGCACGTAGGTACCCGCAAATAACAAGCAACTGCATGACTTTCCCAAAGAGATGCAATGTGTGTGTTTAGTCTACAGTGAGTTTAGCCATCCAAATGGTGTGCAGCTGCTGGTGTGGTGCATAATTAAAGCAGTTTTTGCTTGGCTCTGTCACTGGCCAGTTTGGATGTCCTTTGATGTGCAGGGCGGGGGGCGTGTGCACAGATTTCAGAGTGCGTGCACAGATTTCAGAGTGCGTGCACAGATTTCAGAGTGTGTGCACAGATTTCAGAGTGCGTGCACAGATTTCAGAGTGCGTGCACAGATTTCAGAGCGTGTGCACAGATTTCAGAGTGTGTGCACACATTTCAGAGTGTGTGCACAGATTTCAGTGTATGCACACATTTCAGAGTGTGTGCACAGATTTCAGAGTGTGTGCGCAGATTTCAGAGTGTGTGCACAGATTTCAGAGTGTGTGCACAGATTTCAGAGTGCTCACAGACACATTGTTGTGGTGGGGTAGTACGGCAGGAGGACAGGGGTGTGGTATTTGCTTGGGACCCCTTACAACTGGGGCAAGAGGATGACCGCTACAGTAGAACAGCTGATAATGACACATGGGGAACAAAGGTTGTTTGTGTCAAGTTCCTTTGACCGTGAATTTGAAGGCATCGTCGATTGGAATCCTACACTTGATATGGATGTTTGACAACTTTTTTCATTAAATAAATGAAATAACTTTTAAATCTGTTTTGTGTATACTCAGTTTTCCTTCTGAAGCCATTCAGTGACCAATATGCAATATGGCCTTTACTCTCATTTTGTAGCTGCTAACCTTAGTTTTAATGAAATGATCTCTTTGGAACATTATTTCAAATAATGAATTTCCTTTTCAGTCCTACTATTGTTGGCCTCTTAAATTTGTTTTTGTTCCATCAAACACAGTTGAGCCTCCAAATGTTTTTTTTATTTATTTATTGGCAGTGCTAAGACAAGCCCCTTGCATAGTACTGCCAGTATTCTGAATGAGTGAAAAAGTGGCACATTTCTGTTTGGCACTTGCACTTTCCCCAGTGATAATAATGATGGAAAAAGCTGCTTCCTCTACTTCATACCCATTCAGTCGCCTGGTCAGTCCATAGCTCTCAGGGTTTTATTCCATAGGGTTTACTATATAATAAAAATAATTCATCATCATCATCATCATCATCATGATAAATTATAGTGCCACTGGAAAAGTCTAGAAAAACTTGTTTTCATTCCAAATCCTGGAATTATGGAATCTGTAGGATCAATAATTGACAGATCTGAGCAGTGATCAGGCAGGAAGAACACCTGTCAGAACATCTTCATTAATTTAATGAATGAATGAATTACTCAATGCATGCGTGCACAAATGAACGAATGAATGAAGATCCAGAAACACTCAATGTTCCCATATTAGCACACTCACGTTGTTGTTTTATATATAGACACGTCATTTTCAAATAACAAGAAATAATGAGTGACAAATTAAAAACTTTTCCAAGTGCTTTCTGCTTTGCTGAGCAGGAGCCATAGTCAGGAGAAAGCAATTAAGGGCTTGATTGCCATCATGAATCTGCTTGAAAACCTCATTCTGTGTGCGTGGGTGTGTGTGTGAGCGTGCATTCGTGTTTATATATAAAAGTATTTGGCCACCTGCGATTTAAAAAAAACCCCATAAAATTAGGGAGAGAAGAATTCTGTTAATATATGCACATTTATTGAATAACAAACCAAAAGTATTAACTTTTTCAAATTTCTACCTATCTTTTTATCTAATTTCTACCTATCTATAAATTTCTATCTCCAAATCAGCACAGTAAATTATTCTTCAATTTTGTGTATCATTTCCTGTTTTCATTGCTTTCTGAATGGCAACCTTCAAGCTTATGATGTGTGTTTTTTCCAGCGCAAACAAAATATCAAAACATTGAGATATTCTTTATGAAATATTAAGGGTGTGAGTTAGGATTTACGCGCATCCCCTGCTGCATTGTGGGCAAACTGCAGCAAAGAAGGACGTAATTAGAAACCCATTTGGCGCTTTTTACTGTCGGATGCAAGGCCGAGATCCGTGTGTGTGTGTGACATCTACCATACCCTGCACAAAGGAAATGGAAGTGCCCAAGATGAAACATTTCCACGGCTATAACTCTGACACTGCAATAATACTCCCGTAATTGAAGAAACAGAATGTTCTTCCAAACAAAAAGTCTTTGGCAGTTATGTGGAAGGGCCTGTAAAATATGAAGCGCTCTAAGGGCACGAGTTGCTAAACATAAATCAAGGCATAGCCATGTTTTACGGGACGTAACAAGCAAGTAGTTTAAAAGAAAAAAAAAAAAAGATGATGGAAAACCGGAACTACACCACATACATATAAAGTACTCAAATCCCATCTGCTGGGTACTTAATATTTTATATTTCCCATTATAAATTCTGATGAAATGTCCAAGTAATGTGGAAAGTGTTACTCTAAACATAACTGTTATTAGTGTGAGGTGTGAGCTTCCACTCACAGGTCCTTAATGGGAAGTAAGGTGTGTTCTGTGCTTTCATCAGTACAGGAAGTACCCACCTGCATTAGCAGGGGAAGGGTAATACTGTGATGTAATTTAGGCATGACAACAGGCCTTTAAATTTTACGGCCAGACTGCAACTAACTTGTCATGCCTAATCCGGTTTTAGGGTTAGCTAAATGTGCTGAAGAGGGTCAGGTCGGTGGAACCGAGGTGTAATCTGAAGAGGTGAGTTTAAAAAATCTAGATTGTTCTAGAAGAGGTCCTGTAGAGTGACTCTATGGACACGGCAGTTTTATGACAGACACCCAGAGGCAATCTCTGGTTCAGGTAAGAAGAACACAAATTATTGGTGTAAACATTTTCTAAACGATAATGGTGTATTGAAGGGCGGGTCGAAATGCTTCATGTCATGTCAGCTGTGACCTTTAGAATTTGTAAGGTAATATTTGCCTTTTATGTAGTCATTGTGGTCACTCATCTTACAGTAAGAGTAAGGGATGTTTTATATCAGAACATGGGTGCAGTCACATCTCAAGGTTCCACCACGATTGCAGGAGGTGGAACGACATCTAATCACTGCTTCGGCGGGGTTGCGTCTCCACAGCATTAACTGCGCTTAGCCTGTACTTTATAGTGCACTTCTGCCGCTCCAGGCCCTCCACGCGAGCGTACGCTCGTTGACATTTGCAGTGATTATTTTCGACCTCTGCCGCAGTGTTCCCACCCCAGACAGCCTACCCACCGAGCAGACGGACATCGGCGAGGCGCTGAGAAGGTCGGCGGGAAGCCCGCGCTCCCGCGCTCCGCTCCGGCAGTCAGTCAGATGCCAGGTGTCACCGGCATCGCCGCTAATTACCGCACCGGCCCGGGAGGGGAGGCAGGGGGGCGAGCCGAAGAAGCCCCGGCTGCGTTTTCCTGTTCCATCCGGACAGGATCCACCCGGCCTCCAGGCACCGCAGTCTCCGGCAGCCTCTATCACCACAGGGTTGTCATCTATTGTCAGCGTGGAGCCCCGGAGTATCCCAGCACTGGGTTGATCACCAGTGTTCCATGATCAGCCCTCTGGTAGTGTTGGATCACCAGTGTTCCACGATCAGCCCTCTGGTAGTGTTGAATCACCAGTGTTCCACGATCAGCCCTCTGGTAGTGTTGAATCACCAGTGTTCCATGATCAGGGTTGAATCACCAGTGTTCCATGATCAGCACTCTGGTATTGTTGAATTTTCAGTGTTCCATGAGCAGCACTGTGGTAGTGTTAAATCACCAGTGTTCCATGATCAGCACCCTGGTAGTGTTGAATGATCAGTGTTCCATGATCAGCACCCTGGTAGTGTTGAATGATTAGCGTTCCATGATCAGCACTTTAGTAGTGCTGAATCCGCATTCAATGATCAGTGATCTGGTAGTGTTGAATTTTCAGTGTTCAATGATCAGCACTCAGCACTGATCAGCACACACACGCGCACACACACGCAGACACGCACACACGCGCACACACACGCACACGCACGCACACGCACGTGCACACACACAGACACACACGCACACACACACCTCGGGCTGCTTTGGCGCACAGAGCTATGTAAATTGCATGACTCACACGGCGTTACCGTGGCGATGCCTTGCACTGCAAGTGCTGACATCATTCTGGAGCCGTTAATGTGAAAACTGGCTATTATTAGGCTCTCCCCTCGCATGCCATGGCGGTCCGCTCTGACCGTGCCCTCAGTCAGGCCCAAAACTCTGACCCGTCACGAGCCTGAAGCCAAACATCGCAATTTCCTTCCCTCCCAGGCTCCCAGTTCCCAGCTCATTTGATGAGGGTTTACATTGGGGAGGGAGGGGGAGAGGAGGAAAAGCACTTTGGGCAAAACGCTCTACAAACATGACTTGGTCAAGAGGACCAAGCCCCTGAATCTCAATTAACCATTTTTTAAACTGTATGGTCACAGCACAAAATCCCACTACTTGGGGAGACCCAAGCTAGCCCAAAACAGATCCAGTGTTTCTACAGTGATGTGCTGATTTGGAGATTATTAAGAAGTGCAATGTAGTAGCACTGAGAGTTTTGTTTTATTTTTTATGCAATTCAAGGGTATGTGTGTGCTATTATGGCTACAGAATAAGTAAAACAGTCAAATTAAAATGAACATTAAACATGTTCATTGGATTTCAGTGTTAAAAGCAAAAAAGTTATATTTTAAAAAATGTATTAATCTTTTCTTCAATTCTAGTTGCAGAAGGAAGCAAGTTGGACAGACTGATCAAAAAATGGTGTTTAATGTTTATATGGCATTGTTCCTAGGTTTTTAAGTGCTTGCACCTAAATTCAATTTAGATAATACTATGTCACAATAAATTATTTGCTAAGAAGTCTGAATGTCATTCAGAGGAACAAGCCATTCAGTAACAACGAAATAAAAATATATATTAACCATTTATTCCACCAAAACATCTGATGACAATCACTAGTGATTGAACAATTTGCATTTTAAAATCATTTTTTACTTATCTGAACTTTTTTCAGTTATCTACTATAAAATGGGTAACTGACTCGACAAAAGTAGAGACATTTGCAATAAAATTATTCATATTCATATTTATTAATTGTTATTAATTTGTTCTTATATGGAAATTTGTCTATTATAACAATTTCCTATTTGTTTGATGATGGATTTTAGTAGTATTTACAATAGTTCTTGAATAAAAAGGACAAGGAGGCACGTTAACTTTTAAAAGTTTTTTAAATTGTTGCTACTACATAATTCATTTTTTGACATTTGAAAACCTAAAACATCACTGAACCCAACACTGAAATTTTCCACTTTGACTGTTACTCTGGATTGGAGCATCTGCTACTAATATAATGTAATCAAACTTTTGTCCTGCTGTGTTTCACAAACTTTTATAACCCCTTTGTTTTTCTAAGTATTCAGAGAGAGATCGGAAGCTCTTCTACTTTTTAACTTCCGTTGGTAGGTTTGTGAACACTGAGGTATCCTGGGGTCACTCTCCTTTCAAGATGTGCTAATTGCTCGTTACCACTCCATCTCAGGAGTTAATGAAACAGTCGGCGCTGCAAAACGGAGAGGAAAATAAACTCAATTATCACCACCGCGCGCAATTCAGGGGTCTAATGAAGCACAACACCCACCGCGCACCAAGAGGGCTAACAGCGCAACAGCCAATGAAGAAAGACTGATTGCCGCACACCCCGAAGAGCTTTTCTTCCATCTCCCTTTGTTGTTGATAAGCGTCTTCGCGTCTTAAGGATCCGTCTTCCCATTTAGGTTCATTGAGCACGACTTATCCGCTAAACAATACGATCCGCGCGGAACTCTCTCTCTCGAGTAACGCATCCTCAGATCCCTTTGTGAAGCCGAAGCTCTTCAGAGAGGGCACTTGAATTTTTAAAAATTGCAACAACTCCTTTTATTTAACTAGGGCATATGTCCCAACCAAGCAAAAACGAACAAACCTAAAAAATAAGATAAAAGAAAACAAAACATAAACAGGACAAATCAAAAAGGTTTAACTTCACTATCAGTAATCACCCAAAGGCACCTGCCAGTATTAACTCACCACCCACTCACGGAGCACACTGCCCCTTGGAAGCACCAAACAGTTTTAAAATCCTCAATGACGCCTCATAGCCTTATAGTATGCTAAATCGACTCTGACTCTTGCCTGCTCTATCCTCTTTAAAAGTGCCACTGCCTCTCGCCCTGTTCTCTTGCTCCATTTTGTTTCTTCCTGCCATTATACACTGCCATTTTTCAGAGAGGAGTGAGAGGGAGAAAATTGCCATGAGGCTTTATATGAAGATGCTCAGAGACGACAATCTGATGTTACTCTCGTCAAAGGCAGGGAATTTAAGGTAAAGCACTTTGAATAAGAAGCCTAATTTTAGTCTTTCTTTTTTCTGAATTTTCTTTCTGAGTAGCCAGTGATGTTGCGGAGGAGAGGGGGGCATCTCTCCACCCCTCCCTTGTGTGCTAAACCATGGGGAGGGGGGGGGGGGGCTGTAAGATCTGCTAGGATGGAGCTGCCCATCTCTCTTATTTCGATCATTTCAGCCCGAACTTGATAAACCTGATTCTGAGTACTAGCAGCACGATGAGATCTCTAGCTGTGGAGGGAGGTGTACTTGGTTCGGGTTGGAGTGAAAACCTATGGGCCGGACGGGAGAACTGGGATGGGCAACCCTGTGCTAGAACAAGCAGGAAGCGTAACGAGCAGGGAGTCTATGACAGGAACAGTGGTAAAAACCCAGTGATGAACTGACCCCTCAGTAGAGATATGTAGCTTTACCCTGGACTCTCTCAAACAAGGTCTGACTTCATTCATCTCATCTGGTCTGCAGAATCTCTTTCTGACCTGGCACAAACCACCATGCCTTAACTGCTATTACCTGCCATTTGCCTGACTTTGAATTTAACTTGCTGTCCATTTGTTCAGTGAGATATTTCTGGGGTAGGCAATGTGCCAATTAGGTATAATGGTAGCGCCCTACCAGGCATATAGTGAATATGATCATTAACTAATTGACTTATTACAACTTAACACTGTACATCTCACGTATGCTGTAAATGGTTTCTGCATTTTATGTTTTAACAGTAGCTGAGGCAAAAAACCTCTTGGGTCAAGAGTAGAGCAGCTCTGTCCCAACAGGATTTAAACTCTTTCTACTGCTCTAACCATTCGTGTGCAGAGCAGCTTCAGTAGAGGATCAAGTGGAAAAAAAAAATGTTGCCATGTTCAAAGACAAGATATTTTTCAAGAGTCAACATCTGTGAATCAGATTCATTCATAACCACAAGGCCTTGATCACAGAACGAGAGGATTACGATAATTCAAATGCAAACTTGATAGGAACAAAGTATAGAACGACATGAAGGACAAGATGACGTGACTGAAATAACCATGGCAACAATGCTGTAAAAGAAACTGTGAAACTAGCTTGCATCCAACTCGGTGCGATGAGGTGTCCTACAGAAGTCCTCTATCAGCCTGAGGAGGCAGGATACTCCACATGCAGACGCCACACATGAAGCAGAGTCAGTAAGCCCTGTCGATGAGGGCAACTAATGTACCCCAGGCGCATTCCTCAGGAAACAACCTGACATTTTGGGCCAGTCATGCTACAGTACATCAAGAAGCTCACGGAGAACATGCTGTATATGGCAGAGATCACAGTGCCCTCCTGTGGCGAGATCTGGAAGTGAAGAACAGACTTCCACCTTCCCCAAGAATTGGTGCAATTTTTATAGCCAAGCAGAAGGCAAATTAATATGGAAGTATAAGAGCAAACCGAACAACAAGAGTAAAGCAACAATGTAAATCAAAGGAGGATTGCAAAACAGAAGCCAGCCGACACAAAAAAGAAACTGAGGATGACAGAAGCCAACCTTCATAAAAGAAACCACATGTAATTAAGAAAAGGCATAAAACTAACAACATCCCTGCCCTATAAGAAACAAGGGACAGGTGGGAGGGACCACACCCAAACGCAACTCGTCCAATCAAAACGGCAAACAGCAGCGTGACAGTTATTTTAAGTGTGTTTGTAATTATAACCATTCCCACTGATGTGAACACAGTATATATATATCACACAGCATACAACAAAAACATAGTTTACAAAAGGAAGTTAACCAATAACACACACTTATGAGATACAGGTAAAAATCAGCCAGAAAGCAACATGACCGCGACTCATTTCATAAGAATTCAAGAGCAAGCAGAGAAAGGCCTGCATCACCTAGTCTGCACTACCGTAGAATAATCTGATAAAAAATGGGTTAGTGCTGAAACCTGCTCATTTTCATCTCACAGACGGACAGACACTACGCAGTTTCTACACGGTGCGCAGAAGCCTGATGTTGTAAGAAGCGAGACGGTTTCCGCTGGTTTAGCTCCTTCAGAAATTACGCACCCATCCCCACCCCCACCACTTTGTCCTCGGGCACGTCATTCAGAACAATTCAGAACAAATTGCTGAACATTCTAAATGCACAATCAGAGTAATTATCCCCAACACGTCAGCCTAGAACATTGCTGTCTTATAAACCCAGACAATGGAAAAGAGAAGAACTTCCTGGAATCCGGAAATGACAGAAAATTGAGGACAGAGGGGGTGAGGGGGGGCATTACTGAGAAGAAGGGTAACTCTTACGCATTTAAAATGTATTTCTGTGCTCCTCCCTATTTTAGCTTATGCCCATTCAACACATTGCCTCCTAAGACATATACACTCACCGGCCACTTCATTAGGTGCACCTGTCCAACTGCAAACTGCACCCGTTAACGCAAATATCTAATCAGCCAATATATGGCAGCAACTAAATACATTTAGGCATGTAGACATGGTCAAGACGATCTGCTGAAGTTCAAACCAAGCATCAGAATGGGGAAGAAAGGTGATTTAAGTGACTTTGAACGTGGCATGGTTGTTGGTGCCAGACGGGTTGGTTTGAGTATTTCAGAAACAGCTGATCTACTGGGATGGATTTTCATGCACAACTATCTCTAGGGTTTACAGAGAATGGTCCGAAAAAGAGAAAATATCCAGTGAGCGGCAGTTCTCTGGGCAAAATGCCTTGTTGGTGGCAGAGGTCAGAGGAGAATGGCCAGACTGGTTCGAGCTGATAGAAAGGCAACAGTAACTAAAATAACTACTCATTACAACCGAGGTATGCAGAAGAGCATCTCTGAACGCACAACACGTCGAACCTTGAAGCAGATGGGCTACAGCAGCAGAAGACCATACCGGGTGCCACTCCTGTCACCTAATGAAGTGGCCGGTGAGCGTATATTCCTTTTATCACAAGAACGATTCAGTTTGTTCTGATATCATTTTTACCCCCTTGGTCTCAAATTACACAATCCAATTTTCAAAAAGCACAATTACATTTCTGTTGGATACAGAAATCCATCAAGCATTCTTAAAAGTTCTGAACGAGGGACCTGAATAGAACTGCTTACCTGATAAAGGCTTTTTGGTGACACAAATGTGATTCCTAGACCTTCTACATCTCATATAGATAAGGTTTCAAAGAAAAAAGCACAACATTTGCCGTTTAAATGAGCTGAAGTCACCAAGCCATGACAAACAGACCAAAAACGTCATGTGTCATATATTGCCTATCCTTTGATGATGAAAGATACACGTTGCTTAACTTTGAGAACAAAGACGAGGCACATAACGAGACTCGCCAACAAAAAATACATGCATTTGTGATACGACCATTTCCCATTTAGAACGACTCATCTCCATTCAGCACAATTCATTACACGTGAGCATTTAACGTGTGCAAGTCTTCATGCCGAACGAGAGGGTCCTTATCCCACGTGTGCGTGCTCTGCAAGAAAACTCTACTCCTTCACTTTGAATGATCACCTCCAGCAGGCAAGCCTTCCTTCCCAATGAGCATCTTAATAAAGGCATTAATCATCCCTCTATGGTGCTAGCAAAGCAGGCAGCGCCGGCTTGTTACCTGGATACAGGTGCCCAGCGGACACACCCTCTTACTGCCCTGTCCGTGCTGAGTTTGACTGTGTGGATCTTAACCGCCAGAAACACCAACAGTATTTTGCAAACTTATTAGTTCATATTGCATATGAACTTTGCGATAAATGATGAAGACGCAGATGGTCCTCACTTCTCGTAAATATTGCAAAAACGAGAGTCTATAACGATCGCATCTGTTCTTATTCCCTTGTTTAAACTGTCACCACTGACATAAATCTTTATTAGCTGCCCATCCAACAGTCTCGTATTATAACTTACAGCTATAACTTGTTCAACGGGTGTGTAACAAGCTAATGAGCACATTATACAGATATACAGTCAACAAATATCAAAATAAACCCAATTTATGCTGTATCTAAATTCCCCCTCTAAAAATTCATCGGAGTGAACAGAGCCGAAGGGGTGGTTTTCTCTATGACCCCCAAAATGACTGAAAACAGCCGTACCCTTGGGGAATACTTACTCCACTGGTCTATCAAAAGATCTTTTAACATGAGTTTCCTTATTATTTATGTATGAAACGTCCCAGTGCTTTGACAGTTTTGACATGAAAAACCCACAGATTGAAGCTGCAGGAGATGGTTGTAATGTCATTAATACTGGCAACACATCCGGGGCCCGGGGGGGTGGGGGGTTCGGGGGGGGGGGGGTGAGTCCTGTCAAGGGGGGACTGTGCCCATCTCACACAAACTGAACTCAATGTTGACTGGTACGAGGGGGCAGTTGCCTTCCAGGTTCAAAATCACATTCCTTCAGTCAGCCTTTCCTGCCCTCTGCCAACATCCAACCCTTAAGCAGCAGTTCCTATCCACACAGGGTGGGGACGCCTGAGTGACACAAATATGACAATAATGAAACAACCGTGCTTACGAGTGTGTAAGTCTTATAAATATCAAATTACACAGCTCACTTTCACCCTTTTTTTTTACATGCAATCCATTCATACAGCGAAGCAGTTCAGGTTATGTGCTTTGCTCAAGGTATACAATGTCAGTGCCCCACCTGGGAGTCAAACCTGCAACCCCTGGAGCTGCAAGGCTCAGTTCCCGCAGCCAGCGCCACGGGGGGTTTCTCCCGTCTTTTGTTTTTTTGGCTGACTGACCGCCGTCTCCTTGACCGTGAAGGAGCCGCAGTGAAACTTTACAGGGCAGAGCGACGTGTTTCCCCGCTGAAAGGGGGCCAGCCGTTTAGCCTCGATGGTAAGCTATTTAATCAGGGCTGCCCAGGCTGCCGAACCCTGCGGCGGAGGAGTTTTAATAATACATGGCCCCCCCCGTGTCCTTTTCCTGAACGGTTCTTCATTAAAACTGCCCTTTCTGGAAGCTTCAGATCTCCCGGCGATAAATGAATATTCCCGCCTTCATTACAAGACGGGATATTAACGCGGGCAAGAACCTGGCTCACCTTGCTGAGGGTTCCTACAGAGAGAGCGCCTCATCGGGCATCTGGTGTATTTAAAGCCTGCCTCCTCTTATTAGTGCTATGACTAGTAGTAGTAGTAGTAGTGAGGGCTTCTGCACATAATGCCCAGGCCTGGGCCAAATTCATCCCTGTGTAACCCCCCCCCCCCCGCCCCCGGCCCCCCGACACCCATCCACCAGCCAACCGCTTTAAAAAAAAAAATCCATCAACGTAGATACAGGATGCATTAAACTTGGCCTTGTAATGTACCACATAAGGAAGATGTTTTCACACTCCAATACAGCACCCATGAACTGAAATAACAAACACGCACACTATCAACCAGTGGCATCAACGTTTTCATCACACTTCAACAACCACGCCATCTTTCAACAGACTTATCGTCTTCCACCGTGTGTGGAGTGCCGTTATCTTACCTAACCTATTAGCAAACAACAACACAAAACTCATAAATCACCGTGGCAATCACGTAAACCTGCGTAATTACTGACCAACATCATAGCCCTGGATTCTAAAACCAGCGCTTGAATTGTGTCTTAATGACGCTCAGAGCCATGTAAGTATTTTTCACAGTCGTTTTTTTAAGTCCACGACAACACCGTTGTGGGACCATAGAACGAAGACCCAGCTTGTGTCACTTGCGTACACGAGGACCTCTGCTTGGATAGTCACATTCTTGGAGCTTTTATGGTTGGAGTTTCCAGACTCACAGCTTTCAGTGGGCTCTTTGTTTCTTTCATAAAACAGGAACACTCCCCACCCGACTCTCCACAGCGATTGGAGTGCAGTTCCCTTATCTGGCCACAGGGGGTGCACGCATATGAAAGCCGCTAGATTAGATTCACAGTTGACAGATGCTTCCGCAGGGTGCTTCAACTGGAGTGACCCAGTTTCATCAATAGCAATGCAGCTCTTAAACTAATTATTACGATTCACTTTGCTCTGTATTCATCTTTTACATGTGTGTTGTTATTTACAGATTTATAGATGGAGTCCGCAGACGATGCGGCCGATTCTTATTCCATTGTGTTACGCCTCCATCTAGTGGCCACACAATGACATTGCATCAGAGAACCAGCTTCTGTCGATCTTTCCTGGCACAGGGTGCTGCTTTTGCAGTCGTGGCATAATTGTGAAACTAGTAGTAACTCATGAAAGTGTGAAATTAAAATGCGTCCTGCTGAACTTTGACAATATCTTGTGTAGAGTTTAGGGCACCAGCAGTATTTTAAGTGGCATAAATGACATGTGGGTGTAGAGTGGGGGCTGTTTCGTTCCCAAAGCCTTTACAGTATGTATCAGTAGTAGTGTGCTATAGGTAGTGTGTTATACAAGTGTGCTATTGTAGTGTACATACTTATTTAACCCTGGACAATTTGACATGCGTAATGGTCTCTCTCAGCAATAATCAAAAAAAGTCTTCAGTGATTGTTTGTATGCCCAGTATGTTCAACATTCATGTGTGCATACTGGTTACATCACTAACGTTCGTATTCAACAAACATGAATACGAGTTACACATATAGGTACATATGGTTTGTTACTCAATATTAAGTTATTACAGCACCAAATCTATTTATTGACACAACCCCCATTTTGCCACCCAACCCATGTTCATGCAAACGGCTTTATTGCAGACCACAGAATGACCAACCTGGACAGAGACAAAAACTACTATGTCTGTGCAGGACAAAATGAACAATCTCACTAGTACTTGCAGCATGTTTGCAGAACCACTGTGCCCAAATTAGGGACTGTAGGGGACATTAAATCGATTTTTGGAGCAAAGCAAAAACTGATCAGATGGAATCATAAATCTACAGTACATTCTTAATCATTCCAGCCACAAATATATATACCAAAGACCACAAATTAAAAACATACTGCAATGGGAAATTAAACGAAGGAAATATTTTACTGAAAATCAAGCAGACTATATTGCGATTTTAGTCAGCTGCCAGATTCTGGCACAGGCTGAAAATTGGATGGGCTATTTAGTGTGGCACAGGAGAAAATGTTACATAACTTATTTTAACGGTATAATACTAAATAGTAAAATGAAATGAATGAATTACACTATCTGCTCATGTATTTGAAAGGTAGAAAAACAGCTAAATTGCTGCTTGTACTGCGTTAAATTAGAAGGAGCCAAAGCATGCTTAATTGCTTCCAACCGCTGAAACTGAACAGAAGGCATTAGGTGGCTTAGATACGGCTTAAATATCTGCTGAGATGCCCTCGAGGTTTACTCTCAATTGTAAGCACTTAGGACCCTTCAAAGTGAATGGCATGCATTTAATCAATACAAATCCTAGTAATGGATAGGACATCCTGAAAGTGGTCTGATGAATAAAAGTAAACGTTTTATTATATTTATTCTATATTTATAATTCACTGCAGTGTGGGGGAAATGCTGCATTGTGGGTGAGTGGTGCATTGTGGCGAGTGGTGCATTGTGGGTGAGTTCTGCAATGTCGGTGAGTGCTGTAATCCAGGGGACAGCTTTCAGTTCTCAACCTCAGCACTGGATGTAATGTCGCCCCCTGCTGGTATCTGTGATTTTTGCTCAAAATGCAAGTTTCCCCATTGGGCTCCATTCATTTTTGACAGCAAAAATAAAACATGTCCACTCAAATATTGATGTTAACTCCATGCATAATATTATTATTTTTCCGAGGTAAAATATTTTTTTCCTACCACACAGTCAAAGATATTAATTTTCTATTTATTATTTATTTTATCCAATGTCATCCCTATCCTCGTTGTACACATGATTTAGGCATGTGACCAAGGACACAAATAAGCATGCCTGTTCACTGAAAAAACTACTTCCTGGTTCTGATGTGCTCCCCACAGGTTTCTATTGGCATCGCTGTCTGTACATATTACATACTCTAAGGCTGAAATATGGGTGAGTGCTGCATTGTGGGCAAGTGCTGCATTGTGGGTAAGTGTTGCATTGTGGGTGAGCACTGCATAGTGGGTACGTGCTGCATTGTGGGTGAGTGCAGCATTGTGGGTCAGCTTGATGCCTTTTTACTTAGTAACTTCTTTTCTCCTCAAGGCAGTTACTCTCTGGCAAAATGAATCAGTTATGTCAATTAATTATGCAATTATCCTCTGGCTTCACCAGAAAAATATGAACAAAAACACTAAGTGTTTCTTAAGCCAGAATAAAATAATGTATATTTACCTTTTTCCCAAATAATAAAAACAAAAATATTTCTGAACATCATGAATCATGGGCTAAATTCACCCCACGCCACCCCAAATATCACAGGCCACACAACCTTATTGAATATCTCTGTCTTTATTTTCATCTGAACATAATTTTAATAACTGTTGCTGTATTCTTCATTACTTTTCAAAAGATCATGACTCATTTGATTGTTTATAAATTATTTCATCAAAGTTGTTTGTAAAAAAATTAAAGATAGGTACCGAACTAAAGCATCTATCATATTACAATATACTTGTATAATAATAATAATAATAATAATAATAATAATAATAATAATAATAACAACAACTATACGCCCTTGACTTGATTTCAGACACTTGATTTTAAGGGCCTGCTAATAATGTTAACTAATGAGTAATGGTATGTATTATTGCTTTCAAATGAAGCATATACTCTTGGTACACACCACAGGTTGCTGTTGACATAACATTAACAGGTGAATTTACATCACGACAAACGTACAAATAAAAATCTGTTCAAACGAACACAGCATCAGCCAATATGCTTCAGCCATTCAGGCAAAGTCAATCGAACAGAACTGTGTTTAGGGGTTTCCTATCTCGTAGTTGGTGTGTGACGATGACGCCAAGTTGGCACTTGTATATTTACTCGTCAATTGACATCACGAAAGCCGGCCCTTAAAATGAAGCATGGCCCTGTTCGAAGGTTCGCCGCGTACACCTTTCGCTAAAGATCCGAGGACGTTCCCATTGGTCAGTTAACTTCAAAATATATTAAAAAAACAAAAAAAAACACTCCGTCTACTGATTGTTGAAAACGGTCATTTTCACATGAAAAAATAAATTTAAAAATGAAAGAGAAGGAGACAAACGTATAGCAGAGCTCTGGTGACGTATTTACAACATACGGACAGGAGTCACAGCTGCATAGATCCACAGTATTTAGAACATAACAGTTTTAAAAATCCTGAAATTTCTCAGCCATTGATGACAAAGAGGGTGGCGCACACACACACACACACACACACACACACACACTTATTTTTAAGTGAATACAACCTCATGTTGGGGTTACAAGGAAAAAGACCATGTTTGATTGTATTTTTATGTCATTTGCACTCATTAGTTACATTCACTGCTAACACAGTTCCTATTAGTATCAGTTTTCCTCAAAACATAACTGCAGTATATTAATGTGGTGTAGTCACGATATGAAAACATCACATTTTAGCTGGCACATCACCTGCTTAAATTATGTGCAAATCATATCTATCCAATATGGCCTCCATCCACCTGCAAAAGACTGAGCACTCCTAGACCAGTGCACGGCATATACAGAAATGAATGCCTTCTTAATGAAAGGAGATCTCATAACTGCAACAGGCTTTCACTTATGGAACACGAGGGCTTTGAGCATACAGCGCAGAATTTCACCAAAATTGGTGAAATTAGATGTATGGATAGGGGACTCCACGAACAGGATTTAAAAAAAATGAATATTTTGTTTTTAATACAATCATAACTGATTAGTGACTCAACCATTTCTTGCCCAGCGCAGTGCATTTGCTAAGATCTGCATCTTGACACAGCTGGTTACTCCCGCTAACACCACTGCTTGTGGTGTATGATCACTTATTTCCCCTCAGATCGTCCAGTGCACGACAACCTTTACCTGCTATATGTGACAACCTAATGTACCCTCCATATGTTTTCAAGAAGAGTACAATGACAGCATCGCAATAAATTGGAATTCTCTGTATCCTCAGTTGGCTAGTCTCAAAAATTAAGCGTTTCAAATCAAGTATGGAAAGCAACAACAACAAAAAAATGACATTCATTTTGCAAACCTCTTATCCACAGACCCTGTCGGTGAATTTACACCATTCCTATGTGCACGTGTGTAAAGTGTGTGTGTGTGTGTGTAAATGGAGTTATACTGAAAGGCAGAGGACACGGTGGAAAATGGCTCCGTCAACAAGAAGAGGCCGAGAGAAAAGGGCTCTGAATTTCACACAGACACACTTGCGTAAGTGGAGAGCACAGGACGTGTGAGCACCATACCCTTTGTTTAGACTGCCCCAGAAGTACGATCGCACAGTCTGTGTCTGTGAAGAGTTAGGGAAACTGGAACGGGGAAGGCACACACGTATGCCAAGGGTTAAAATAAGAGAGCAACAGTACAGGTCCTGTAGTTTGAAGCCTAAGGACAGTTCGATTTCGTGGTTTTTGGCTGGACCGCAACAGCGGGGCCAGCCCTACAAACACAAATGTCTGTGACTGAGTGACTGAGTGACTGAGTGATGAAGTTACACCATTGGTCGGCCGAGTTATGAAGTCACACCATTGGTCGGCCGGATGCATTAAGTGCATTAGGTCCAGCCATATACTAGGTTTTGACCTGGTCTTGTTCAAATATCATTCAAATAAACATCATATTTACTTTAGTTTCTGATGCCCTGCTGGGTCATGGTGTAAAGCACGAAAGTACACTTCAAGTGACTCCAAAGCAGCTTCTGCAGTGACACGAGGCCTCTGGAGGTTGTATGCACATTTTTTCTTTTAGCTGATTATTCTTCAAAATATTTGTTGAATCTTATTTTTGTCTGGGACCTTTTCCTATGGTGCTTGCAACCTGAGACTGCTGCACTCAAGGAAAGAAGTAGCGGCACAACATGAAAACCAGGATTTATGTTTATGGTTTTGAATAAAGGCCACAACGAACAGCGCCTGGAAACATGAGGCCATTGTACAAGCTGCAGTGGAGCTGCCTCAAGGGTATCTTCTTGCTTTAGGCCCCAAACACCGAATTCCCAAAATACCAGCCATTGCAAGCCAGCCAGGTCATCAGAAACTTCTCCAAGTATCTAGAATATGCTTCAGTGCACATAAAAACTGTCTGGGCCGATCAATGAAACATACACCAAAACTGAAGCAATATTTTCAAAAACTCGGAAAGTGGACTAGTCCTTTAAGGAATATTAATAATGAATGATAGACATTTATTAAAATTAAAAATTAATTTTGAGGCAGCTTAAATCTCCTTCTGAAAATTAAGTATGCTTCTCACAAATGACATCATTTGGGAAAGGGAGTGACAGAAAAATTATGAGAAACTAATGTATTAATTTTTCACTGAAGTTCTCTCTGATTTTCAGTGTGGGTTCTCATGGCATGTGCATGCATTGTCCTGGAAGCATCATGGTTGTTAGACTTTAATTACACGAGCCGTGTTCAGCAGTTGTCTACGATCATGAAAATGCACTTTGGATAAAAGCGTCTGCCAAATGAATGTAATGTAATGAGACAGAGAGTGATCTGTTATTTTTCCCTCACTACACTACTCATTTTCCCAGACTGCAACATGTGGTTTTTACATGGTCGTGGGAAATAGATAAAGAAATGCACTATGGGAGATTGTAGTTTTAGTAAACTGAAGAGGAAGATGCAGGAAAAAAGTAGTCTAATCAAGCTTGAACAATTTGAAAAAATATGTTTTGTACAATTTGTATAATAAGGATGAAGGCAAACATTAAAAATGTAACATAATTACATGTTTTATTCAACATATAAAATTCTGCACTATAAGGTAAATGTGTCTGTGGATATAAATCCCCTTTCCTCTTTTTTTTAAGCCTCCCTTGTCCACATCCTCATCCCACAGGTATTTCACAATCTTCGAAACAGTCAGGTTACACACCCGCAGTACCAACCCTAACCACTGGGCGCAGTCTCTTTTATTCCCACCCAGAATCGAATGCAAAGGACAAAATGCATCCACAGCATTCCTGCCCAACGCAAGACTGCAATCTGCAAGCACGGTTTAGGCTCCCAGGTTCTGATGTGAATGAAAACCCTCTAGTCACTTTACCTTTCTTTAATATTGGCTGATTTGATTTGCTTTGTATGCTTCCTGTTAAATGTTCATATTTCAATAAATTCCAAAACTGCTTAACATAATATGTGGAAAGATTTTTTTTTTAAATTACATTTAGATTGTCTTTTGTTCTGCTCTTCAAAAGACAGTACTTGCAATAATTACCACGTGCACACGCTTGTGATGGCCTTCCTGCACCTCTCCTTATTGGATATAACATGTATAAACATCTAATTATACTGAATACTGCAGTGACAAGTCTGCAAAAGTAAGGGGTGTCTATATGCCGTTTATGTGACTTGTGTGTCTAACAGTCCTACTCCTGAATTATACAGTTAAGGCAAAAAAGCTCAAGGTTATCTACCTAAGAACATCTACAAAATGAATTACGAAATAAATGTGTGACTGAATAAATGACATTTACCCCATTCTCTTTAGATTGTTTAATACACCAAATAATCTGTTTACCAACACACGCAATTTGCATATTCCATCAGAGATGGAAATGGTTTTTGGACCATGATTAATTAACCATTTTCTGATTTTCTTAAACCCACATTGTTTTAATCGAATTAGTTTATTTTATATTTTCGCGATCCGTAAAATATTAGCTCATCTTATACATGTGTATCCTCATCCGTGAACCAGCAATGCACTGCAGGGTCAGGACAAAAAAAATAAATAAATAAAACTGGAGTTCAGCGTGAATCTACAACCTCAGAGAGCTTCCCAAAGCCGTATTAGGTCGCACTGTGGCGTTCCGCCCGGTGTCTGTTCAACACAGATTAGCGTGAAAACCTCGGGCCCGCTCAGAGTCAAGCAAAGCTGTGGATCTAAATTATTCACAGCTCCAAGAGCACTAAAACCATACTCGCAACAAGCTCTGGAGTCCTACTGAACAACCAACAAAGAACAGAGAAGATGGTGCGTGTAGCAGCTCATTCGGTTAAGAGGACGAAAGGCGGATCGGGTGGTGACAAAATTAAATAATACCATAGTGTCACGATTTAATTATTTCAAAAACAATACACACATTTCCGTTTTAATGTTGGGGTGAACACTGGAGTGCTAGAACATACATTTGCTTGTGTTTGAAAGAGCCGCAGACGTTTTTATTTTATTTGTCAAAACAGTACTAGTAGGCCTGCCTGGTAATTTGAGCATGAACCACACGTTGTGCTTGGGCTGAATGAATGACTTATGCATCCAAGATCTGGAGTAAGTTTTGCGTGGACTCTAAATGGCTTCTGTTAGTCTTGATGGGAATTTGAACTACATGCATTTTCTCGAACAGTCGGTAAATTATATTTAATCATAGTTCATTTTATGATCACAATACTCGTTTTCAATTAACCAGGTTGCAGTACATGGGAAATAAAGATTCACTCTAATGGAAACGTACCTTTTACCGTAAATGGAGAAACACACCCGTCTTCCAACTCTTCCATTTTAGTTATTGTTGCTAGTTTAACAAACGGATCCGAGCATCACAACCACGTCCGCCCAAGTATACTGCGCAAGTGCGTCTCGCTTTTACGTTCCTTCATAACGCTATTTCAAAAAGGCTTCCGCGTGCGGCTCGACCACACCGTATAAACGGAAAAGAAAACGCCATACAATCAATCCTTACTGACCGTTTCTGTTCACTCGCCACATAACACCAAAGCTTTTCTCCTCTACCCTCTGCTGCGGTAGTTTCTCTGTAGAGGGGGATTATCAAAAAATAAAGGCTGCCAATTTCACAAGAGTGTCTAAAGCTACATGCATATCTATAAATTAAAGGTGTTCAAAGGAGAGTGAATGTGTAAACGTTTTATAAGCCCTTTCTCAATGCAAAATCCTTAAAAACCAACCAAAAATAACTGGCTACTCCCATCTACTTCTTGGATTTATGGAGGGTTCTATCCACAGGTCCCAGGTAAGCTAACCTAGGACAGTAGTTGAACCTTTCTCCATTTCTTGGTGGATGTGACATGACATTAAAACTGACACATAGTACTCTGCTAGACTTTCAAGCGAAGGCCCATGTTTTTGTTTTGAGTAGCTTCTCACGTGGACTGAGAATTCTCCCATTTTATTCTCATATGGAAGTAAACTGGGTTAGGACTAATGGCTGGATACGCTATTGGGACCTTCAAATGCAAACATGCGAGAGAAAACAAATAAGATTAAAAAAAAGTTCTTGATTGAAAAGGGGTTTCTTTTTCAAGCGCTTGTCAAACTGGACGTGGACAATGTCTGGTATTTATTTGTGACTGGCTCCCATCATCCACCAGTCTCTGTTTACCCCTCATTTCCTGCAGTGTTTGGTTCCACAAGAAGTGATGTCATAATAACCGTACATGCAGAAATCAAGGTCACAGAGGATGTCAATAGGATGTGCTTGAGTTGGTTGTATGTCAGTGTTATATGAAACATTCAAACATTTAACTCTTTCTCTCTCTCTCTCTCTTTCTGTGTGTGTGTGTGTGTGCGTGTGTGTGAGCTTTCACATGATAAAAACAAGAAAAAAGGACACATGGGGATATACAAACACATACAGACATTTGTTTGCAGGTGTACGTTGGCTTCCTCAATCATATCCCAAAACCACCCTCTTACCCAAAGACTTTATAACAAACAGAACAAGCAAAGATATAAGTGTATTTTTTTTTCTTTAAATAAAAAAATCCTGTAGCAATCTAGTGCAAAATAAATCCAAACTGTCAAACGCAATATAGAAAAATGCTGTGAGAGAACTCGGTTCTAGAGAAGCCTTTTTTGTTTACACTCCACAGGGGCAGCGATGGCGTGTTGTTCGTTTTCGTTTGCATGTCTTTGTGTCTGTCTCCCGTTTTCCCTCCCCGTTCGTTACCCAGAAGGCTGTGCGGGCGTCACGCAGGGTTCGCGGCGGGGCGGCGGGCTTTAAATGGCTCTTGGGGGGGAGGGGGGTGGGGTGCTGGGGGCTGGGGGTGGGTGGGGGCGGAAGGGGGGGGGTTCCCCCCTCACTCCTCACTGGGGGAGGCCTCCTCCATAGGGGAAAGGGGTCCCAGGTCCAGCCCTGTGGAGTTGTGCGCGGCGCTCAAAATGACCACAGTGTGTAGGAGGACCAGGACCAGCACGCACAGCTTGAGTCTGCTGCTGCACAGGCGGCTCGCGCCCGAGGTGCTGACGGACGTCCGGTGGAGGCAGGAGGGGTGAGTCCTCTTTAGCGCCCCCGCCCCGGGACTCCGGCTGTCCGGCTTGAGGCTCCACCGGACGTCGCAGCATTCCGTCTCCACCTCAGCCGCGTGGATTTCTGAAAGCCCTGCAGTTCGGTAAAAAAAAAATAATAATAATAATAATTATAATAATAATAATAATATTTGGGGGGATAAAAACCCCCCAAAACATCAAATAATTAAAAGGAATTTTTATTACAGATGCATACAGCTGGGAATAACAGTAGGGGTGTGCTTAAAAATAGGGCAGAACAGGGGCTGATATCGATATCCCATATAACAAATAACAAAATATTTGAGCTTTATTGTTAAACAGAGCATGAGTCTGGAGAGTCTTCGTATTATAAGCTTTGCTTTTGGGTTTGGCCGTTAAAAACGATAAAGCCGAATAACAAATAAGTTATTTTTTAATAAGCTTTTTTGAGCCCTCTCTCACACCTGTCTCGTGTAAGTACGCGGTTCCGTTTTAGTAGTCGCGCTCTTAGTGTGTTAGCCTTTGCCGATACGCTAGCCCCGGCATTACTGCGCGCCCCAAACGAACAGCCCCAAAATCCCAATGAAATGAAAATGGCTGCTGCAAGCCAAGCGTGCGGATAGCGAAGCCCAGCGGCCGCGACAGCATTTCATTTCGTACACGGTACTCGTTAGGCTGACAGGCCTTTGTTGCGAATGCAAATGCGAACGAGGAGCCGTTAACCATCGCACAAAGACATCCATTAAATCATCAATGTATTAGCAATTAAGCAGCATGAAAAGGACCGCTAATTACACCTTTGACATACTTAAAAAAATTTTAATTGGTTTTATTTAAGCGCGCCGTTTCCCCTTCCGTCGTCTCCGAGGAGTCCCATTACCGCGGCATCCGACAGGGCAGTCGGAGCTCTCCGCGAGGGGCGCTCCCTTAAACGGCGTCGTTAACCAGAATTACAGCACCACCCAACGCTGAGAAATGAGCCTCAGGACCCCCCCTCCTACCCCACCACCAACAACCCAGGCAATTAAACTAACTGAGCTCTGGAAATCAACATCGCCAGTTCTAACCACCGCAGGCCACTAGATGGCGCCAAGAACACGTTCATACTAAAGTTCTAAGTCCGTGTGTTCCTGCGTGTGTGGACAGACCTGTACCTGTACAGATGAAACTGGGACTTCCTCCTTGAATGAGGTCATCGTTGTCCGGCAGGATGAAGGGGCACCTCTGCTGGACCTCCAGGCAGTATTGCTTGCACGGGATCTTGTTGCTGCAGTGCATCTGTGTCGTGCGGAAGTGCTGTGCACACACCCACGGTTTATACACGGCCTGAGAGAGACAAGGGCCAACCAATCAGAATCCGGCCTCAGCTCGCATTAGTGTTACACATCAGCGTCGCCATTAATGAGCCTGCACACGAGCACACTCACTCACACACGGTCATTCACTCACAAGCACACTCACTCACTCACACACACACTCACTCACAAGCACACTCACTCACTCACACACACACACACGCACACATTCACTCACTCACAAGCACACTCACTCACACACACACACACGCACACATTCACTCACTCACAAGCACACTCACACACTCATTACATTACATTACAGGCATTTAGCAGACGCTCTTACACAACTTTTTACATAGCACTTTACATTGTATCCATTTATACAGCTGGATATATACTGAAGCAATGCAGGTTAAGTACCTTGCTCAAGGGTACAACGGCAGTGTCCTTACCCGGGATTCAAACCTGCGACCTTTCGGTTATAAGCGCAGTTCCTTACCCACTGTGCCACACTCACACACACAAACACACACACACACACACACATTCACTCACTCACACACACACACACACACACACGTGCATTCACTCACTCACAAGCACACTCACTCACACACATACGCGCATTCACTCACAAGCACACTCACTCACTCACACACACACACACACACACACACATTCATTCACATGCACACTCACACACACTACACACTAGCACACACAAGCTCGCGCATACACTCACACACAAACTTGCAGACACATGTATACACACACACATACGGGGCGACATAGTTCAGGAGGTAAGAGCGTTTGTCTGGCAGTCGGGGGGTTGCCGGTTTGATTCCCCGCCCTGTCGAAGTGTCCCTGAGCAAGACACCTAACCCCTAATTGCTCCCAAGGAGCTGATTGGTACCTTGCATGGCAGCCTTTCATTGTTGGTGTGTGAGTGTGTGTGTGAATGGGTGAATGAGAGGCATCAATTGTAAAGCGCTTTGGATAAAAGCGCTATATAAATGCAGTCCATTTACCATTTACATACACACTCACACACACACATAGATGAACAAATATGCAGACACGCGCGCACACACACACACATGCACAGAAACAAACATTCATGTACACAGACACACACTCATACATACACAGGGAACACACACACATACACACACTCACACACATGCACACAAACAAACATTCACGTACACTCACGGCCAACTCGTTTATATATGCATGTCGGGCAATTGATAACAGCTCGGGATGCTGTGTTGCAAATTCATATCAAAATGTTCCGCTGTTGTTCTGCTTCAGTCAGTCCCCAGCCCCCCCCCTGCCCCCCAACCCCCAACACCAACGACCAGTGTCCTCACTTCCCTTGTGCACAGTTAGAGAAATGGCCATGATTAAATATTCAGACGTGCTGAAATGGATTATGGGAAGCCCGCGGAAGGAAACACAAATTAATAGCTTTTTTTTCTCCCACTCCTCATGTCACCAACTAAACGACATGATATAATTTGCATTGATCATATCCATGTTTGCTTATTTATGCAGCAGTGAGGACTCTGGAGGTGTGTGTGTGTGTGTGTGTGGGGGGGGGGGGGGGGCTTCGGGTTCGGACCGTCCCCTCGTGCCAGAATCAAGCCCATAATTCGGCCCTTAAACGTCTGATGTAATTACGAGCACGATGGATAATCTGCCCGTCCGGGACATTCGCCCGAAAGCCAGTGTCCCGTCTCACCACCGAGTACGCCATCATAGATCACGTCTCCCTTTCCTGGGCACCTGAATTATTGATGGGGCATTAGCCAAAAGCGGAGCCTCTTCAGCCACGGTCCCATTTAGCCGCCGTCCGTCTCCGAAAAAAATCCCATTTCCACTTTCTTTAGGAGGCGGTTAGATTGCGCGGGACAGATCCTCCGCCGCTGCGCGTTCTCCGGGTACCGCGCTTCCGAAAACCCCTCCACCGCGCCAAGGAAGGACGGGATGTCCCGGGTCGAAGTGATTAACACACCGAAAAATAAACCCCGTCCAGTTTGATACAGGCCCTTACCTCAGCTGAGGCAAGCAGCGGCTGGTGGGCGTGTTTAAGGCCCGTGTGCGGTGCCAGACGGACGCTCAGATACTCAAACATATGAAAAGCTATACACATTCATATATAATTATATATATATATATGTATAGTTTTGTTTTGTTCTTGTTATTATGAGATAGAAACTTAACTCGTAATATATATATGCTTGGGGCACTGTGACGCGTGTGTGTGTGTGTGTGTGTGCGTACATGCATGCATTTGTGTGTGTGAGTTTATTTCTGTGTACATTGGTATGTGTGAGTGCACGTATGTAGGTATGTATGCAAGCGCATGAATGTATGCACGCATGTGTGCGTGTATCCGCGTGATTTCTGAACATTTCCTGAATAGGATGGCGACACTGTCACAGTGACATTTGAGTTGGCGCGTGTTGACATTAATCCAAAAGTCATTTGCCTCCGCACATAGGCAAGCCATCACAGGCCAGGCAGAGGATAACGCTAACTCCTCCAGATCTATACAGATTACTGCTCCGTTATCGCAAACAAATTGCACCGAAAACAAAAAGCTGTCACCGCGTGAATGCCACATCACTCTCTTCCCCTCCTAATCTGTAGCATCAGCGAAGTTTTTCCCCATCAAACGTGCGCACTTAATGGGAAATAAATGTATTTTCCGAAACGTGAAAGAAAGCATCTCAAGCTCCTTTGAAAAAAGAATGACAATCAATGATGAGTATTTAGGTGGAAAACGTCAACAAAGCGTTGTCCTTTATGCGGACAAATTCAAAGCAGCCTTTCATTTTTTATGATCCTCGCTAATAATCGTAAGGAGGGTGTCGCTGGAATTAATTTAAAAATGTGTGGGTATTGAGGAAATGTGACTTTTGCTGACATGTGAAGGCATCAGTTAAGAAAGTAGCACCTTAGTGCTTTTATTGCCTCCAAAATGATACAATTCCACTGGAATTTAAAAATTGAATTTACCGTGGTTCTTTGAAGATAATTGCTTTGTTGTGCGCAAAAAGAAAAAAAAAAACACCCAGCAGGACAGGTTACAAATTGCTTTGCTGAAGAAGTGGTACAGTATCACTTGAAACGAGAGCTCAAATCTCCTGACAGTGACTTGACGTTATAATACACAGGAGATAATTGTGTACAGTATGTTTTAATATTGCCAAAGTGTGGGGTGAAATCAGTGGCAATCTTAACTTAATCTTCCTGCTCCCCCATTCAGCAACAACCCTTCTGCACCCTGTCAATCTACAATTGTGTGTGCACTGAAGTACGCTAGTTTGATTCGGAATTTTTAACCCCTCCAAAATGAATTCTTGACTTCTGCACTGACGTAGATGACAACTGCTGCTCTCCAAGCTAGTACTGGTAAAGGAAGTCCTTAAAATCTTGTTGAACAATAAATGCGCATTTCAATTTCTTTCAACGTTACTTTGTTTTCTTTCAACGTCAGTTCACATCTGTTGCATAATGTTTAACATTCATATCTGTATCATCACACAGCCATGTTTTCTTTTCTCTATAATTAGGCCCTGTGCATCTTGTGGCTCTGCCCGTACTCCCCGCTTCACCACAAGGTGGCAGCACAGTTCAGTTCAGTTGTCCACAGTTAGACTCAGACTTCCTGTTGATGTTTTTTTTTCTGCTCTGGGTAATACCTCCATTTATACTTCCAATGTCAATGTGGATTTTCCTTCGTCTTTTATAGCAGCTGGCGAGCACGTTCACACCTGCGTGCTGAAGATAACTCGCATGTACAAATGAGATCAGAAACTATTGTAGAACCGCAGAATGTATTAATATAGTTCAATGGGATTATGGTTGAAATCATACTTTCCGTAAGCATAATGACACAATAGCATTAGCATTTTTCAGTCCGTTGTTAAGAGCGTAAGCAAAAAGCATGGCGCTGATACCAATATAGTGATGCAGGTAGCGAGGCAAGTAGTGTTATTAGCAGTGCTGCTATTAGCACAATTCAGGCGGGTGGTGTTAACAGCGATGGCTTGACTCTGCTGTACTTTGGCCTATTTACAGGCAGGAACCACACAGATTGCTGCTAAAATCAGTCTCTGTCAGTGTGCAATGATAAATTACGGCATTGTTTGAGAGAGACAGAGAGTGAGAGAGACAGACAGAGGGAGAGATAGAGAGAGAGAGAGATGGAGAGAGGGAAAAAGAGAGAGAGAAAGGCAACGGGTGTAGAGACACAGAGGGAGGGAATGAGAGTATCTACCTCTCTTTCCTGCGCCTCCTGTGCAGCCAGCCCAGCCCCTCATTTATTTTCCACCCCAACTTGTCGACTTTAACGCCACAGAAGGAACGCACCTGTCTCAGAACACACAGCCTCATACCCCCAGGTAACCTTCCTCTAAGTGTTCAGGTCACGGGGTGCTGCCAACCCATTTATTCCAGTTACCCACAATACTCTGCTGCACTGACTCTGCTTTTTAGCTTAAATTGTCTGCTACAACTTAACTTGCCATAAAGAGCACATTTCAGTGCAGATCCCAGGCAGTTATTTTGCCAGGTCTGAGCTGTACTGTATACTGTATACCTGAATACAAAAAGATGCTATTACACTGTGGCAGGTGGAGAGAATACAGATGGGAAAGCAGCTGAATATGTTGCCTCATTGTACAGCACAGGTCCAACAGCCGACACTGAACATCCAGCGAGTGTCTGACGACTGAAGCTCAACTTCCACAGTCTGACAGTTGAATATACTCCGCCTTTCGACCAGCATTCGTTACCCAACAACAATTTCCACAGTGTCAATAAAGTTTCACCAGACAAATTCTAGACGTTGCCTGTTGATACAAAAATATTGCCGCTCCTAGAATTACTTAGATTATGAAACATTGTTTTCTTCCTCTCGTTTTCATTAGTTTTTCTCTCTTTCATTCTTTCTTTGTTCTGCGTTCTGTTTCCACACTCCCCGGCCTCTCCCTGTGGATTTCACCATTTCACTGTACAGCTAATAATATTGTAATTGACTGAGGGCTTTCACCAGCGTCTCTGCTCTGATTGAAGCCCTGAAGTGTCTTGTTAGTAATTTATCTTTGCGGCTTTTCGCGTCTCTAAACGCTTCCCCGTTTGCTGATTCAGCTCAATTTCACATTTTCAACTCCACGCTTGTGTTTTTCCCAACCGTGCATTTCAACATTTAAAGCATTTCCGACTTTGAAGGCCTGTTCCACATTACACACGTCCTCATGCCTAAGCTTCAATGCAAAATGCAAGACAGTGCTTTTTTCTTTGCTCTCTGTCTAACCACAAGTCACGTTGTTAACATGTTCTGAGCATCACTCACCTCGAAACTACTGCAAGTTTAAAGTTGTCTTGGTACATATTCCTCTGAAATGTATGGCAGTGCTGCAGTGTAACCTATACGGTCTTCTTGAAGGTGGAAGCCATTTTCCACCGGGAAGTAATTGCATTTAAAGGACACTTTATTTTCCAATTTGTACACAAACAGTACTGTGGCAAAGGTTGAAAGGTCAAAGCTGGGGATTCCCTGGACACTGCAGTGTAAATGAGCTGCTGATTACCCAGGATGCAGTGGGAATATTGACCACAGAACCCTGCAGGACTCTGTGAGAGCGAATTGCAAAAATAAACTCAAGGTCTAAAGTCAACAGTTTTCAAACAGTTTTTTTCGAACATGTGCATGGCCACAAATGCAGTCAACAAAATCTGTCAGAACTGGAGAAAATGACAGGCTGTCCTAGGACTGCTTCAGGACAGGGAGACAGATGAAGCATGAATGATGACACTTTTCAACTAAAAGCCTTTTCCTAACAAAAAAAGTACAATTAAATAACACATTTCACCGCACTTTCCGACGATGGCAGCATTTCATTCGTAAACATCTACACGTACAACCGTATCACAATGTGGTAATGGTGGTTGAGAAACCGATGTGAAATTTGAGAACAGTAGATTGGATTCATGTCCTGTGACAGTGAGCACCGACGCCCCACTGCTCACCCTGAACAATGGAAACTGTAACCAAGTGCTAAGAGATACTCCTCTGAAAACAAGCACAGCCAACAAATCATCTTTCTCAGAGTTCTCAGGCTGTCCTTCACTGAATAGATACAAACCCTGCAATTGGAATTCCAGTTCAAGTACTGACCTCAATATTCAAAACCGTAGCATAGACCACCCATAGATGGTACAAGGACCAACTGATTACTTGAACTGGAATGGTTCTTCTGGTACTAGGGAATAGATTGGATAGTACTGTACAGTGCATGTCCCCTATGGCCTACCCCTTCCTCCATCCCCTCCTACAGGATATAGAACATCCTGGCAACTGCTGTTATAGTGCTAGCCCTCTGAGTGCTATGCTAGCCCCCTCTGTACTGTTGCTTGCTAACCCTCTGCTTGCTATGCTAGCCCCCTTCCATGCTAAGCTAGCGCTTTTCTTGCTATGATAGCCCTCTTTGTGCTATGCTAGCCCCCTTCCATGCTATGCTAGCCCTTGCTTGCTCTTGCTTGCTTTGCTGGCCCCCTTCTATGCTATGCTACCCCCTCCATGCTGTCTGTATATTCTACCATTTTGTAAAATTGCATGCACACCTGATGCATCCTTCATCCCCCAAAATGTACCTCCTTTCCTGTCTGAAGGGGACTTTTATGCATTCCTGGGAGCTAATGGAACCACAGTTCAGGAATGCTGTCTGTCTGTGTGATCCAGGCAATATTCCAGTAACGCAAAATATTGCAGAAACAAACTGAGCAGAAAGATGCATCACACTTACACTGTCTCAGTCTCATTCAGCACGACGGACAGCGCCCAAAGCACCCAGTGACGGGACAGGAATATTATTGTTGCAGATACGGAAAATATACAAAGAAAATAAGCGAGCAAGAATACATTTGGTGCTTCTGTGGCTTAATCTCAGTACACTGTTGTCGTGTATGTGCTGTTATTATTACTAAAGTGGTATTGCAGGAGGTAATTTCAGAGGTTAGCAAATTAGTTAGTCTCCTGTCATCTCTCTCGTGATAGATTCAGTCAGATGCACTGAGTCACATTTAGATCTGCAGTCAGAACTATCAAGTGTGTGTGTGTGTGTGTGTGTGTGTGTGTGTGTAAAGACACGCCACAAAGGGGCGTGTCCTTCTGGTAGGCCCATGTGAAACCACCCCCAACTCAATAAAGCTGCACAATATCAAGATTGCAGGTGGTCCTCTGGCTCTAAGCATTGTGTGGATCAATGCCTGGCCAGGCCTTAGACTAAAAAGATAAGAGAAACACATTTGCCCATTAATGAGACAGTGGAGAGCGGGAAGACCCCTGGAAAGGGAACAGAACCAGAGAATCTGAAGCCAGTCCAGTAACATCGTCAAGTGGCCCTGATACGCATATTAATACAAACACATTCAGAAGTTAAACTCAGGCTAGCAAAACACTCCAAAGTACCAAAACTGCTCAAAAGCATACCTAAGTTACAGACAACAATCATATTTTGCATTACATAATATTTGACTAGCCACAACATTCACAATATACTCTATACTGGGTATCCAATGCACCTGCATTTGACTATGAGTAATATATATATGTTCTGTATACCAGCAAACTACAGCTGCTAACACAACAAGCATTTGTGATTGCCACTGTTAGAGTACAGTGTAACACACAGAATAACAGTATAGGTTACAGAATAACACACATCAATGTAAAAACCGCATTAAAAAGTCATTAGGCATCCAATACTCACTCCTGAATATATCAAAACTTTCAATACCATCAATGTTACGTAGTCATATAGCCACAATAACTTCATTATTTTTCTGGCAGATACAGACTGAGTCTGAGCCTCATCTTAACGCTGGAAAGCATACTGATCACTATTTGTCAAAATCCTGCATGCAACTTTCAAAATGACATTATGATTGAGTAACAGTTTTACATGATTAATTTGCATTCAGTATTAATTTGATCATTCTTCAAAACTACAGCCACCCAAAAGCCTATTGCACCTACAGTGTCCCCTTGAACTTCTTCCCACTGTGTTTAAGTTCCTGTTACACGTTAAAATTTGAATGCATTTAAATATTTTCACCCTTCCTCAGCACAATAAATTAACACATTTATGATGCAAAACTATTTTACAATTTCACTTCTTTTCGGAAACAAAACAGATGAGTTTAGGGACTGCGTTTAATCACGTGTGCACTCATTTGTCCTTAGTTCTGACTTCATAGTTAATTATTCACAGCCGAGTTTGGCAAGTTAACTTTGCAAGTGAAAGTCAAAGTTAAGGACAACTTTTGATTGAATCACCTTAAAACAACGACATGAAAAATGACGATGGGTTCAGCAGCATTAATTAAAACGTGGATATGTGGAATCTGGGAAAGCCAAGCAGCTCGGTTGGGGGGCGGTTCCAGGACCAGGAACAGTGGACCATTTTTTAAGTGCGCCTCCTCACCGGGCATGCACCCCCTCTCCTGCTCTCCAGTCTCTGACTTTCTCTGACTTGCTGCAGAGAGGAGAGGAGCAGGCAGCTTTCTAGCACGCCAGATCCCTCGGTGGAAATGCAGTCAGCACTGCTACAGCTAGCAAGCAAGTCCCGTCACACTTAATACACACCATTAGCTGTGCGACCTTACCAACATTCAGCTCCTCTCACGCATGTAGGAACTATATAGTGTTGGGGGGTGCAATGACATCAGGGGTTTGGGGAGGGGGGGTTGCAATCACGGCCTGGGACAGTGGGGGGGTGGGGGTTGCGGCTGCGGACCAGGATGTGGGCATTGCGATCACAATCCTGCTTGTATATGGGGGTGCTGGCAAGCTACTCCATGCCAAGCTGCCCCTTTCCTTCCTATGCTACCCCCTCCCTTGCCATGCTAGCCCCCTCCATGCTATGCTAGCCCACTCCGTGTTATGTTAGCCCTCTCTGTGCTATGCTAGCTCCCTTCCATGCTATGCTAGCTCCCGTCCATGCTATGCTAGCCCACTCTATGCTATGCTAGCCCTCTTCCATGCTACGCTAGCTCCCTCTATAATATGCTAGCCCCCTTCCATGCCATGCTAACCCCCTTCCAAGCTGTACTAGCCCCCTCTATGCTGTGCTAGCCCTCTACATGCTATGTCACCTCCTCCATGCTGTCTGTGCCCCCTGCACCCCTACCTCTGTCTCATTGATTCCACTGCATGAAGTGATCCCTGTGCACTCTCTCCACTGCAGCGCTGCAACAGCAGTGCGGAGCATACTGACTGTGCTCACGCAGGATGCTAAACAGCACTGACGGACATATCCTGGAATGACTGCCAGCTCCTGCACTGCAGGGAGGCACACTGCACAGGCTGTTTACTCAGGTCTTGAAAGGCACTGCTGTAGACCGTCACAGTGGAAACGTAGGAATCTGCTCCCTCTTCACAGTCAGGGCTTCCATGTGGAGAGCTGGCCGGGGGGGGGGGCTGCTTTTTTCTCCTCCCCCTTCCCCCCCTCCCGCTAGGAGAGAGGGGGATACAGCACCGCAGGATGCCCCAGCGCAATCTGTCGCAGAGACGGCGTGACAAACCGCTCCACAGCACCGTAACCGCCATAACCGCCACCTCCGGTCAGCCCGGTCAGCCCCCTCAGCCCCCTCAGCCCACTCAGCCCCCTCAGCCCACTCAACCCACTCAGCCCACTCAGCCCCCTCAGCCCCTCAGCCCCCTCAGCCCACTCAGCCCACTCAGCCCCCTCAGCCCCCTCAGCCCCCTCAGCCCCCTCAGCCCCCTCAGCCCCCTCAGCCCCCTCAGCCCACTCAGCTCACTCAGCCCACTCAGCCCCCTCAGCCCACTCAGCCTGCCAGCCCCCTCAGCCCACTCAGCCCACTCAGCCCCTCAGCCCACTCAGCCCCTCAGCCCCCTCAGCCCACTCAGCCCCCTCAGCCCACTCAGCCCCCTCAGCCCCCTCAGCCCCCTCAGCCCACTCAGCCCACTCAGCCCCCAGCCCCTCAGCTCACTCAGCCCACTCAGCCCCTCAGCCCACTCAGCCTGCAGCCCCTCAGCCCACTCAGCCCCTCAGCCCCTCAGCCCACTCAGCCCACTCAGCCCACTCAGCCCCTCAGCCCCTCAGCCCCTCAGCCCACTCAGCCCACTCAGCCCACTCAGCCCACTCAGCCCACTCAGCCCCTCAGCCCACTCAGCCCCTCAGCCCCTCAGCCCACTCAGCCCCTCAGCCCACTCAGCCTCAGCCCACTCAGCCCACTCACCCCTCAGCCCACTCAGCCCCCTCAGCCCCTCAGCCCACTCAGCCCACTCAGCCCACTCAGCCCACTCAGCCCCTCAGCCCCCTCAGCCCACTCAGCCCCTCAGCCCACTCAGCCCACTCAGCCCCTCAGCCACTCAGCCCACTCAGCCCTCAGCCTCAGCCCACTCAGCCCACTCAGCCCCAGCCTGCCAGCTCACTCAGCCCCCTCAGCCCCTCAGCCCCTCAGCCCTCAGCCCCTCACTCACTCAGCCCACTCACCTCACCACCGCACCGCACCACCACTCCCCACACCCACACCCACACCGCACCGCACCGCACCACAACACACGCACCACACCACTCCCCTCACACCACACCACACTGCACCACTCCCCTCACACCACACCACACTGCACCACTCCCCTCACACCACACCACACCGCACCGCACCGCACACACACACCGCACCACACCACTCCCCTCACACCACACCACACTGCACCACTCCCCTCACACCACACCACACTGCACCACTCCCCTCACACCACACCACACCACACCGCACCGCACCGCACCGCACCACAACACACCACACCACACCACTCCCCTCACACCACACCACACCACACCGCACCACACCTCACCACACAGCGACCTTTCACAGACAAACCGTTTAAAAATGCTGCTCCGATGTCACCCCTTTGGTTTACCTGGTTTTCATTATGCAGTGACCCTGCTGGTATAGAGTAAAGAGGAAGGGCTGAGTCAAGTTGAGCGCGCTGAGTAATGTTAAGCCTGTCAGAGTAATGTTGATGTGCGTTATGAATAACAGGCGGCAGTGTCAGCCCCTGGGGTAGGTTCTCAGAACCCCAAACCGCCACCCCGCCAGCCTCACCGCTGCAGGGCAGGAACGCCAGAAACAGCCACTTCCCGTCACTTCCTGTCCCCGCATGACTGTTCATCACAAAAGCTTTTAATAAAACACCATTAACCATGTATTTCACATTAATGATTCAAATTTAATTACAGCGCTTCCGAAGATCATTAGAAAATATCAATGGCAACTAATTATGTGTGAAAGCAGGTAGTGCGGCATCACAGCTGTGATTAAGTAATGACAGCTACGGTCCGGGTATAACTGCTCATTAACTGCTCATGCATATGCATGAGGCTACAGCTGTAAAAAAATTTTTAAAAATAAATAAATAAATAAAAATACAAAACGGATTTGTCCGTCGATTGGGTATTACAGCCATTTTTCTAAGTCTGTAGAGGATAATTTTTGCTTTTCATTTAATATTTGGAGGGAGGGAACATATTTACATACCCGCTTCTTGTAAGGCATAAACAAGGTCAAGAACCAAAACAAACTCCATCCACCCATCAGTAATCCGTAACCTCTTATTTTCGGTCAGGGTCAAGGGAGGTGCTGGAGCCTATCCCAGCATGCATTGCGCAAGAGGCAGGAATACACCCTGGACAGTACTCTAATCCATCACTGGGCACACACGGAGGAAACCCATGTGGACGCGGGGAGAACACGCAACCTCCAAACAGAAAAGGCTGGGATTCTAACCAAGGACTTTCTTGCTTAACCAGCCCAGGATAGCCATATGACGCCCATGATGTCATAGGGGTAGGCATGTAGCCATGATGTCATGAGGTGTGGGTATGCAAGTTAAAAACAGATGTGGGTGATTGTGATGACATCAAGGTAGGCAGGGATGTGGGGCATGCAAGTTATAAACAGGTGTGGGAGATTGTGATGTCATAGGGGTTGGTAGGAGTGTGGGGTACGTAAGTTATAAACCATTGTGGGTGGTTGTGATGTCATTGAGGTAGGCAGGGGTGTGGGGTAGCCAATGCAAGTTACTATATAAACATGTGTGGGTGATTGTGATGTCACAGATGTAGGCAGCGGTGTGGAGTATACAAGTTATACTGGACCACAGCTCCCTTTTTTGGTCTGACAGGCTCCATATCAGAAGAATGCTCTTACCATGGCACGGCATGTGTGTGCATTTAAATGCATCAATTAAGTCAAATTATACAGGATAGATTACTCTGGCTCAAAAAATAAAATGTGTATGTGTTTAACTTTACATTATAATCAGAGGATGTTATGAAATAGTCTGCCAGTTCCTTGGTGGCAGTCAGCATGATCATGTTCAGTAAGGGACTTGTGTGTGGGTAAATAAGTGTTTTACACACAGAGGTGCGTACGCATGTAGGTCAAGCTGCAAACTCACACTCTTCCTCACACCCCACACCCCACCGGGACACCCCTCCTCTTTTCCCTGTTCAGTCGCCACGGGAACAGTCCGTCTTCCGGGAACAGACGGCATGCGCTACCGCATTGTTTTTTATTCCTAATTACCTGCTTTAATTGAATGTCGTTTCCGTGGCCACGGTCATCTGCAGGGAATCGTTTTGTGAAATTAGATGCGCTGCCTTTTTTTTCTAGAAAAGCCCGCTGAATAGGAGAATAGAGACAGGAAATTCCACTGGGCAAATCTGAATTCCTACCAAAGCAGACCGCGTGTTTACGGCAGCGCGAGCGAGAACGGCGTGTGTCGCAGTCACCTCAGCGGCTCGCACGGCTCGTTTAACCGGACTGCTTCCTCGCGCGCGGTGGCAGGACACATCAGAATGGCACTCCGGAGTATATCCGCTCATCGAGCGACTGACGTATCCAAGCATTAGGGCTATTTACGCGAGCCGCGGAAGAGAGGACAGATTAATTATGCTAATGCGAGAAACGCTAGGCTCTTCCAATGACAGAGACGGACGCGGCAGGCTGCAATATACTGCAAGACGCACACACTGTCACACTGCCAGTGGACGATCTCTCAGAATCAGCAACTGCTTAGCATCGAGAAGAAATCACATAAACAGAACCGGAGTGAAAATTTAGGAAACCCAAGTACGCTACAATATGATAGAATACGTGGATGTTAAAGATGATTTAAAATTGGCCGAAAACAATACAGATATTGCATCCGCTAGGATCACTGGATAGAGAACTAAAACCATTCCCATAGCTGCACCATGTATGCTACACAGCGAGAGCATACACTGTGTGCAAATGAACTCATTTAATGGAAAACAAATGTCTATAAATGATGGTAAGGCTGCAATTCCCACAGTGATTTGTGTGGACTCACATTGACAACAGTTCTCCAAAGCCAACTGCTCCACAACTTCAGCAATGAGAGCAAGCTGTATAAGGGGAAGTCAGATGAATAAGGGGAGGGTGCTTTCAATCAGGTGATTTACAGGGGAGGATAGTTTCAGAGTCAGGTCAATTAAAGGGTAGGATAGTTTCAGAGTCAGGTCAATTAAAGGGGAGGATAGTTTCAGAATCAGGTGAATTAAAGGAGAGGGCACTCTAAATCAGGTGGATTAAAGGGGAGGACAGTTTCAGAATCAAGTGAATTAAAGGGGAGGATAGTTTCAGAATCAGGTGATTAAGAGATACTCTAAATCAGTAATTAAAGGAGGATGTTTCGATCAAAATAAGGTGCTTTCACTGTGCTCTGGTACAAACTCTAGTTAAGTACATGACAAGAAGGACTTCAATGATGTGGAGATCTAGGATTTTGGTAGATAGAAGGAGAGAAAAAGCAAAGTAAGGTGGTCTAAACGTTGGCTCTCTTCAAAGGTACTGAGTTGTGGATAGAGGAACAGCTTTAATTAAGCGAGATCTTAATTAAACGAGATCACCTCTCATTTAGCTGAGGCCCTTCACTGCCGTGGCAGAACTCTTAAAGATCATATCTCACACCAGGGGCCCTGAATATTCATACAACGGAAATAATAGTCATTTAGAACCATGGCATAATGAATTCATGTACACATAAAATATTCAGAGAGAATAAGGCTTTTGCAAACAGCCATACATATTAAACAGGAAAGGGGTCAGACAATCAAATGAAAGAGAACTCTAAATATGCACATATTCGACTTGTCAGTGATACAGAAATAGAACACAGCCCACTGAGGAGATGAAGTGAAAGAAGAATCATAGAAGGAGAGAGAGAGAGGGGAGAGACATGGGAGATATAGAAGGAGAGAGAGAGAGAGAGAGATGGGAGTGACAGGTGAGAGAGACAGAGAGAGAGAGAGAGAGAGAGAGAGAGAGACAGGGGAGAGAGGGAGAGAGATTGAGAACAAGAGAGAGAGAAAGAGAGAGACAATATGCAGGATGCACAGGGAAATCAGGAGTTAACCATTGAGCAGAACAGTGCATTAACATTCCATGTTCAGGTTTATGGACAAATGAGCAGCTCCTGTATGAGATGTACAGGTTGCCCCCAACCTTGTGTTCACCCTGCTCTGCTCCAAATGAAAACTGCAATAATATTGTTCATAAGAAAGGTTGCGGCAGCTAAGTATACTGCAATGGACCTTTTTGTGAAACAACTCAGGGGCACAGGGAGATGTTCAGTGAAAATGCTATTCAAGCTAACCTTCAAGAATCGTGTGCGGTAAGACAAAAAAGTTCCATCTTAAGATGGCTCTCTGGGTTTGAATATGTGGATCATGGAACTGCAACAGTGTTTCTGACTGGCGTGCGACTGTTCGCATGTTTACTACTTATTTACAATTGCCCTGGACGTTTAATTGCATTGGACTCCATTTAGGGAGCGTTGCTTTGTGGCTTTGATCGACTCTAAGGCTCAACTCGCCGGGTCCCTCAAGCCAAATGCACCCAAACAACAGCCAGGGTTGCGGCATCCCTCCACACAAACAGCACGGCATTGCAACACCAGCCTTTTCAGCAATGGAGAATCAATGTGTCTCCGGGTTTAATTAGCCAATGAATAACTCCTAACCAAGGGGGGGTATTAATGATGACATCTCTGCAGTTCCAGCACTTTACGTTCATCAGCTCTTGATCCATTAACTCCTGTGCTGCTTCTGCTAATGCACCTCTCTAACAGGGTATCGAAGTGCAATCTCTTCCTGTGGTAGGTGGCGTAGCTATTCCTGTCTATTTATTTATTTTAAAAAAAAAACTCAGATTAGGGTCTTCCTCGCATATTACAGTCGATTGCAGACGGCGGATGAGTTGTTTGTCCTCCCGATTTATAGATCGCTCCACTCAATTCCGCTCACAGATAGAAAAAAAAAACAAAAAACACAGGAACCTGTTGCTTCCACTTGAATTGTCACTTCATTCCACCAAAATATCTTAGCATCTAAATATCTGATGTGATCTCTTGTTGGACATTTTTGGGCTGTGCAAACATGTCGCTGTCTGGACCTCCTTCAGAGCTGTGGGCTGAAGCCTCCCCCACAGCCCACCCGCGCAAATGAAGAATTAACATAAGCGGCTCCTGTACTGACAGTAACAGGCTAAATGGAGCAGATTCATGGCCACATTGCTCAAGCGAACGCTTAGCAGGCTGACTTATCTGGGGCGGCTCATTTGCCTCTTATGTTTCATGGAGCCCGTCGGTAGACTGGTTTGTGCCGGATCCGTCTGGCTGGAGAAGCGCACTTCCGTCGCTGCTGTTGCAGCGTGCAGCAGGATGAGTTCTGATGGAACCCAGGGCTGTGGCCCAATCACATGAAGACTGCCAGGGCTGTGACCCAATCATACGAAGGCTGCCAGGGCTGTGACCCAATCATATGAAGGCTGCCAGGGCTGTGGCCCAATCACACGAAGGCTGCCAGGGCTGTGACCCAATCATACGAAGGCTGCCAGGGCTGTGACCCAATCATACAAAGACTGCCAAGGCTGTGACCCAATCATACGAAGGCTGCCAGGGCTGTGACCCAATCATATGAAGGCTGCCAGGGCTGTGACCCAATCACATGAAGACAGGCTAAAGGTAAAGTAACATTTTGATGTGATCTAGTGATGTGCAAGTAGTAGATATGCTGTTGTGCTTGTATTGCAATGTTTAAGCACAAGACCAGGCACACCCGCTTAAAGCTAATTTGTGCATATTATGAATCCCCCCCCCACCCCCATTACCATTTTGAGTTGCCTGACCACAAATCCACACTGCCAATTACAGCAGCTCTGACGCAAAGACCCAAAGAGCACTTTCACAGGGATCCTGTCAGCTGACTACAGCTGTTTTGCACTGACTACGCACACAGTTTGGAATATGCAACATGTTCAAATATATTCAAATTCCATAATTTCATGTGGATGCAAAACTATATATATATACTTTATATTTTTGTATTGATATCTTTTTGAATAACAAAAGTATTGTATGAATGACACTGCTACTAAATTACATAAGCGCATACATGCAGATGTGTGCTCATTGAATGTAGGCCAACTTTGTACTGCAAATCCATTTCCTTTGCAACGGGCTCATCTCCCGCAATTCTCAGCTGAGAATTTCTCATTGACTAGCCAGCTGGAACGAATGGAATATTCATTGAGCCTGCTTATAACAGGGGCTCAGCAGGACACTGCCTATCATGGTATACATGACTGTGTGTGTGTGTGTGCGCAAATGCCTGCATGTTTGTGTGTGAGCGTGCACGAGAGAGAGGGAGAGAGAGAGAGAGCATGCAAATGTGCGCATGTTTGTGTGTGAGCGTGCACGAGAGAGAGGGAGAGAGAGAGAGAGCATGCAAATGTGCGCATGTTTGAACGTTAGCAAGTGTGTGTGTGTGTGTGTGAGCACGAGAGAGAGAGAGAGCATGCAAATGTGCGCTTGTGAGTGTGTGCGCATGTTTGAACGTTAGCGAGTGCATGTGTGAGTGCGAATGCCTGCGTGTGTGTGTGCGCGAGAGAGAGAGAGAGCATGCAAATGTGCGCTTGTGAGTGTGTGCGCATGTTTGAACGTTAGCGAGTGCGTGTGTGAGTGCGAATGCCTGCGTGTGTGTGTGTGTGCGAGAGAGAGAGACAGCATGCAAATGTGTGCTTGTGAGTGTGCGTGCATGTTTGAACGTTAGCGTTTGTGTGTGTGTACGTGCAGTTTGCGTGTGCGTATGAGGAGGCAATCAGTAGGCAGGCAAACGCGGTCCGTAGTGACAGCTCCGGAACGTACGGGGTTCAGGAATGCTGCTGGTTATCATGGGGTTCAATGATACTTCAGCAAATGACTCAGCATGGATGTCAAGCATAGGCCATGTCAAAATGTCTCACTGAAACACTAAGGTATTGGATATTCAGGTTTGCGCGGTTTGGTCACTGGCCATTTATCATAAATAACAGATATGTACGCACATTTTAAACAGTGCAAGGATTACCTTTTTTTTTTACTGAGGTGATGTCAAAGTAAGCCACTAAATGTCAAAAAACATCTTTGGATTTGAAATTAAAGCAATAAATAAATAAATATGTGTACAGTGCTGATCTCAATTACTAGGAAGTTGTTTCCATCTATTTCGCATTATATCAGACCGGTTCAGATTAGCCTGGATCTGTTTATACAACAGATGTCACATCATGGTACAAATACAAGCACAGCACTGAAAAACATGATTTTGTTGACAGTTGAGCAGCCCATATTACATTTTGCACTCATGGGAATTACTATTATTTCATTTTGCTTTTTTAAATTATTTTACTTGATGCTAGTGCTAAGACCAAGAGAGTTCACAAATAATGTAGGGCGCAGTGCATATTTAATTTCTCCAGATTTTCACTGGACAGATGGTCATGAAGCTCAGAAATATTTTGCAGTTGACGGTCAATCCTTATTTTGGCTCCAACTGGGTCATTTTTAAAAGGTTTACTGTACTTTTGTGAGGGAACACAAATTAAAATTCAGATGTGCGATATCATCCTTAAAACCATGTTAATATTCAAAGTGTTTCCTGTTTCCCAGACATAGATATACCCCCAAAACTTGGAAAAGAGGAGCAAAAGAACACCTAATTTCAAGACCCTCAAGACTTCTTAACCTCCCGACACCCAGCAAAAGAATAAGGTTTTTCTGACAAAATACAAAGTGTCTTGAATGAGAAAAACATGAAAATACTTTCAACAATAGAATTTTTTTAATTTATAACGTCTCTTGTAGACCAGAGACTCATGTCCCCCACAGGGGACAAAAATGAATTTCCGTGTCTCGGGGGGTTGATCTGTACTCCACAGACCCAGGGAGCACATGATCCGGGAACACCTTATTACTGTGAAAATTGGGAGAAATATTTTTGGCTTCAGACTCTCTTATTAAAGTATTATCTCAGTCTAAACAAGCACAGGGTGACGCTGGAAGCCACCGTTCCTGTTCACAGTCAGGCAGGGACGTAGCTAAGGTGGGGGGGGGGGTTAAATATCCACGGCCCCCCCACCACCACCACCACACACACCTCCCAGTCAGCTGTGTGTCTGCCATTTTCAGAGTCAAGAGCATATTGGTTCTAAAGATGATGTGTTCATGTACATTCTTCTGGGGGGGTAGTTTGTGGTTCAGGAGCCACTTCCTGGCATACAGAGTATCCAAAACTGAGCCAACAATGCACGTAAAGCAAGAGTCTCTACCCTCTACTACAGGAAATGCTGAAAAAATGATGTGCATCACATTTAATTGCCAAAAATGTCCCCACATTCTGCTGACAAACACAACAACAACAAAAAAAAAACCAGAGTCTGTCTCCTCTTTCTAGTCCTGCTAAAATACTCTTTTACATGATTGGCTTTGTAAACGTTTCACTCTGTTCAAATAATAGTTTTACCCTGGGATGTGTCTTACTGTCATCTTTCATTATTACTTTTATTTATCATATTTATTATTGTTTACTATCATTTGCCCTGCACAATGCACATCGTGGGTTTTACTCACCGTGAAGCACTTTGTGCTTGAAATGAGCTGCCTGAATAAAAGGTGTTATGACATTATTATTATTAAAAAGCCTCCACTGGGAGGGAGAGGGCAGATGTGGGGGTGTGTCCGGGCACTGGGAGAGAACCTTCCAGATCACAGCGAGCGGTTCCATATGGAGTCCTCACTCTCCACAGGCGCACTGTCCTCAAATCACCAGAGACAGGGCGACCGTCCATTTTTTAAGCAGCGGGGCTCGTCCTCTCCCCGGTGCCCTTCAGCGCTAAGTGCGTTAAGGACAGCGCACCCGCACCGCGGGCCGCACCTGCCCACGATGCTGCCGCCTGCCGCCTGGCCTCACCGGCTTAACCCAGCCACGACCTCAGCCACACGCATGCTGCGCTGAAGCCTGACCTGCCAAGGGTCAGTGCCTCACTGCCGAGCTTAATGCCGCAGCACACGGCTACCTCAGGCCTAACGCTGGGCTGATCCATGCTAATTACCAAGGGCAGTGCTAGCACTGCGACTTATTCACGCTAATTCACGCAAGCTGTGCTAATGTTGCTCTGGTTAATGCTAATTACCATAGAGCACTGCTAGTATTTCACTGACACATGCTAATTCACGCAAGCTGTGCTAATGTTGCTCTGGTTCATGCTAATTACCATGATCAGTGCTAGCAATGCAATGATTCACGCTGATTCACACAAGCTGTGCTAATGTTGCTCTGATCCATGCTACATACCATAAGCAGTGCACTGATTCATGCTAATTCACACAAGCAGCACCAATGTTGCTCTGATCCATGCTAACTGCCACGAGTTGTGCCAATTCTGCTCTTGTTTACAGGAGCCATGCCAACACTGCTCTGAATCATGCTTAACAAGATGAGCTGTGCCAACTGTGCTTTGATTAGCACTTAAAAACACGAGCTACGCTAACACCCATGCGCTCCCCGCATGTTTGCACACGCAGTGCCAACTCTGCTCTGATTCGGGCTGATTTGCATGTACAGTGCCGGCATTGGCTGGACTCGTGATTAAGAGCCTGATACGCACCGATCACTGCCCTGATTCCCGCTGACTTGCATTAACAGGCTTTGAAAGGGTCAGGGGTGCAGGTGCCTGTTCATCACGCCTAGCTGTGATTAATGACTTTCACCTTTTTGAGAAGATTGGCTTCCTTCAGCACTGCATTCAACTTTTTTTTTTTTTACAAGACAACCAAGAGAAATGCTTCCCTGTCTGTCCATCTTCACAAACCCTAAGAGGATCTGACATGCTCTTAAACAGGCAGCTGCATCTCAAACATCCGGCAAATGCGCAAGGAGCACAATGTTGGGATATTTTCCAGTGAAGCTTTCAGTGCGATATCACAGGTTTTACTACATCTTTGCGGAGTAATTTTAGGTGTTAACCTGCAGCGGGGGCGACGGGAGCGGAAACAGGGCGGTCTGATGTTAACGCCGCGTTTCGAGAGGAATGTCGGACGGCGCCCCGCAATTCTCGGCCTGAATCGATGTCGCCATGACAGCGGGGTTTCACCCTCGCGCTCGGGAAAAGGCTTCTGTCAGGTGACAGGCTTCGTCGCCCGAGCCTCGCTCTCTCTGTTCTGAGCGTGTGCCGCGCTCCTTCGTCTCACGCTGCGTTTCGAACGCAGAACCGCCCGGCGCAAAAGGTACAGCACGCCATTTTTGCGATCATTATAAACATTATGAGACGTTGATAATGCTAAAACGTCTCTGTGTGGGTATTGGTCTGTTACCCCTCATTTGCCCTTCATACCCGCCCCATGTGGTTCTTGCATGTTGTCCCCTATCCACCGCAATTAGGAAGTAATCAGTATTAGTAATTGCTTTTAATCGACTATTTATCTACTACACAGTGAGTTTAAGCATACTCAAACAACCCCTCCAAAAGCCACGGACTGGATCAGATACACCGCAGCAGCATTTAAAAGTGTGCTCTTAAAAAGCACTGCCAAAAACATCCACCTTGTTTCTTAAAAAGCATCCATTGCTTAAAAAACATGGCTAAAAACATCCACCTCGTTTCTTAAAGTAAGACCGATTGTCTGGCGGTCGGAGGGTTGCCGGTTCAAACCCCGGTTCAAACCCCGCCCTGGGCGTGTCCAAGTGTCCTTGAGCAAGACACCTAACCCCTAACTGCTCTGGCGAATGAGGGGCATCAACTGTAAAGCGCTTTGGATAAAAGCGCTATATAAATGCAGTCCATTTAAAAAGCATCCATTCTTAAAAAGCACTGCTAAAAACATCCACCTCATTTAAAAGTGTATTGTTAAAAAGCATTGCTAAAAACATCCACCTCGTTTTTTAAAAAGCATCCATTGCTTAAAAAACACGGCTAAAAACATCGACCTCGTTTCTTAAAAAGCATCCATTCTTAAAAAGCACCGCTAAAAACATCCACCTCATTTAAAAGTGTATTGTTAAAAAGCACTGCTGAAAACATCCACCTCGTTCCTCATAACCACTGTTGAAAGGCAGGTGCCAGGCAAGGGAGGTGATAAAGGGACAGTGGACAGTGTCTGATGATGAGACAGGTGTGACAGTACATGTTTTCCTGCAGATTTCACAGTGTCTCGGTTGAATTACACCAACTCAATAAAGTGATGAGGCTTCTGAAAGAACAGACATGCGATTGGGAACTACGTATGATGTAAAAGTAAATAAATAAAATCAATAATCACAATGATTATATAGCACCAGTTATGTAATAGCATATTTAAGCTATCCAATTCATGTAACACAATAACACAAATCAGACAAAAAATGAGGCTTAGTTGTCCACATTTGTGCCACAATGACTTGTCCCACGCTCAGCGGTAGCAGTTGTCATCTATAAGCCTCTCCTATGAATTGGTCTGAGTCTTCACCAAAAGTATATATTTTTTTGTTTTATAATGCGCTTTGTATTGGCAATGTTTTGCTAAGAATGATTTTTTTCCTTAAAAGCTCAGTTATTCTCGAACATTTCATACACACATCACTAGTTTTATCAAAATCATTTATCTGAGCACTGGATGGAGACCTCTACTGAGATGACATGCCCTTTCAACACCGAAGATTAATGCCTCAATTTGTACTTCAGGCTTTTTCTTTTTCTTTTGCTAATAACTGCAGCATTCAAACCTCTAGTTGATGGAAATTATTTATGTTTATTATTAATCTGAAAATGACTTGTGTGAGTCAGACACAAGTTGCGTAATAAGAATGAAAGATGAAAGTGGAAAAAGACCCACATTCAGCTCAAATACATGCATAACAGGCCTGCACCTCCTCCCTTTAATACTGGGATCATATTAATCCTTAGACCCTATTCAATACTGGAATCATCCTAAACCATAGACCCTATTTAATACTGGGATAATCCTAAGTGTTAGACCATATTAATACTGGAATCATCCTAAGTGTTAAACCATATTTAATACTGGGATCATCCTAAACCGTAGACCTTATATCATACTGGGATCATCCTAAGCCGTAGACCTTATATCATACTGGGATCATCCTAAACCGTAGAATTTATATCATACTGGGATAATCCTAAGCCATAGACCTTATATCATACTGGGATCATTCTAAACTGTAGACCCTATATCATATTGGGATCATCCTAAGCCGTAGACCTTATATCATACTGGGATCATCCTAAACCGTAGACCTTATATCATACTGGGATCATCCTAATCCGTAGAATTTATATCATACTGGGATCATCCTAAACCGTAGACCTTATATCATACTGGGATCATCCTAAACCGTAGACCTTATATCATACTGGGATCATCCTAAGCCTTAGACTGTATTCAATACTGGGATCATACTAGCCCTAAGACCATATTTACTGTAATACTGGCATAATAGTAACCCTTAGACCGTATTTAATTCTGTGATTACACTAAGCCTGAGACCTTATTCAGGAACACACTGGGACCACAAGACAGCAAACAGTTCATCGAGGAATCACGCTCACGTGGTGATTGTGCTTGTCAAGCAAAAACTAAAGGGGTTGTCAAATATTTTTATAAGGAGACAATTGAAAGGCTGCCATGGTAAACAAAATGGCTGACCCCAGTAAGCATGTTACACATTTTGATCATCACATTAGCATTATTTTCCGCTGATCTGCACCACCAATATTTAATGAACTGTGATCATTAAATATTGACTCACTTCCCGTGTAAATATCATGCCTTTCTCCACTCACAGTACTGCTAATTCCCATGGGAGGTTATAGACAAGAGATTCTAGCTCTTAAAACCCTATGTGAAGCTCTACAGAGTACCTTTCCTCGTGTTCCTGTCTATAATATTATTTTTAAATGAGACATGGTTTATTCTCATTCTGCATGAGTTTTAATTCCAGGGTTGCCATATCTGTTTATATACCACCAACTCTCACAGAAGTGATTAGATGGTTTAACTGGTATCATATCTGGCAACCAAAGATTTGACATTAGCATAGTGGATAACTCATGTTTGAGTACACTGATGTTCAACTCTTGACTAGTTTTTTTTTTTTAATTTTAATTTTAATTTTTTTTACCATAGAGCAAACAATGTACTGTAGTTCCTGGTTCATACCTACACACTAAGAGTAAATTGATTTCACCAAAAACGGTGCAGTGACAATACTGTTAATTAATTGTCATTGTTTAAAACCAGAAGGTCTATTGAGCATGACCACTGACACATAATTGTACTTGCTGGCCTTTCTCAAAATATGACAATGTATTCAGGTAAGATATCACTCTATTTGAATAAAAAACAATACACTGTCAGAAATGGCAGACTGAATTTCTTGAATAGGTCTGTTGTGTTCAGCTTCAACCTGATTCAAACCCATACCCTGATTCAAAATCATACCCAGATTCAAAATCATGCCCTGATTGAAAACCACCAAAACCATACCCTGATTCAAAATCATGCCCTAATTCAAAACCATCAAAACCATACCCTGATTCTAAATCATACTCTGATTCAAAACCATACCCACATATATTTTCTTGTTTTTTAATATATTTTGTTATAAAAGGGGTACAGTTGACATTCATGATATGGTTGGTGGGCACCTGAATTGAAGGTGAACTGCATCATTTCACATTTCTCAAGTGATCGATTTCATTTGGCTGGACAAGCAATGAAGCGTTCCACAGTTAAGCACCAAACTCATGGGTGAACAAGGGATCCAAATCATCCTGGGGGCGATATAGCTCAGGAGGTAAGCGCGGTTGTCTGGCAGTCAGAGGGTTGCCGGTTCAATCCCCCGCCCTGGGCATGTCGAAGTGTCCCTGAGCAAGACACCTAATCCCTAATTGCTCTGGTGAATGCGAGGCATCAATTGTAAAGCGCTTTGGATAAAAGCGCTATACAAATGCAGTCCATTTACCATTTACCATCCTGCATACTCTCAGCCTGCATCAGAAACCTAATGCATTTCAAGAGCGTTTGGCACTGGGTGAGTCAATGCCTTAGACATTAACCTCTACATTCAGGAATTTAGCAGCACACTTATCCAGAGTGACTTACACAGCTTAAATTCTTTACATGCAATCCATCATACAGCTGGATATTTACTGAAGTGGTTCAGGTTAAGTACATGGATCAAAGGGTACAATGGAAATGTCCCACCTGTAACTTGAACCTGCAACCTCTAAGGGCACTAACGCACAGCACTGCTGGGCAATGAATCAATCTCATCCCATCCGCAGAGCTTGTGTGGCTGTGTATGGCTGTGTGTATGCTGTGTATGCTGTGTGGCGTGTAGGCTGTGTAGGCTTAGGGCTGGTGTATGGCTGTGTAAGCTTGTGTATGGGCTGTGTGTATGGGCTGTGTGTATGGGCTGTGTGTATGGGCTGTGTGTATGGGCTGTGTGTATGCGCTGTGTGTGGCTTGTGTAGGGCGTGTGTATCGCTGGTGAGGCTGGGTATGGCATGTTCCCAGCGTGCGTAAAGAGAGCTGCCCATTTAAGGCTGAACAGAAATGCAACCCAAACCCATCAAGCACCACACAGCTTCAGCACATCGACACAAATAGCAGATCATTACAGCAGGCAAGGTCAGCAAATGCTGTACAATCACATTCAACCCCTTCCCTGCCCCCTACCCCCTGACTCTTGACCTCTACTCCCTGCCTTCTGCCCCCTGGCCTCTGACTCCTGCCCTCTGACCTCTACTCCCTGCCTTCTGACCCCTACCATCTACTCTCTGTCCCCTATCATCTGCTCTCTGCCCTCAGACCCCTGTTATCTGACCTCTCCCCTCTGACCTCTACTCCCTGCCATCTGACCCCTACCATCTACCCTCTGTCCCCTATCATCTGCTCCCTGCCCTCTGTCCCCTGTTATCTGACCTCTACTCTTGGACCCCTGCCCTCTGCCCCCTACACTCTGCTCCCTGTACTCTGACCTCTGCTTTCTGTCCCTTGCCCTCTGACCCCTGACCTCAAGCCCCTAACCTCTGACCCCTGCCCTCTGAGCCCTACCCTACCCCTGCCCCTTGCACACTGACCCCTGCCCTCAATCCTCTGCCCTCTGACCTCTGCTTCCTGTCCCCACGTCTTTGACCCTTACCCTCTAATCCCTGTCTTTTGTCCCCATCAAAAAACATCAATCGCTGTCAATCACCCAAATATCAGAATGCTGACCTAATGGCAACAGGTAGGATGCTTCAGGTTGTACTACATGCATATGTTGTAACTTATCTCTACAAATAGGAAAGGACAAGATCAGTATATATTAACTTGTCAAAAATAAGATATATAAATTTGGCAAAGCATAGCACAACAGTTATGTTTATGGCAAAACTGTATTTGAATTAATTAGCGCTTAACGATGCAAAAACAAGGCCTTACATCTTTTTACATTAAGTGATATGGATAGATAGTGTAAACTTAGATGAGGTGGCCCACACACGGTACAGGCAGCATGCTATAATTTCATGCGTTGTAACTGCACCCTTTGTTTTACTACGGCCTTTGTCTTCACCGCTTGTTAAGGGCAGAATCTCACAATGGCTCCCAGTGTATGCAGTTGTCGGGATTATTCACGAAAACGTCTTTGATTTTCTCCGTCATTCAGTACAGCGAGTTCATGAATTTATGTGAATAGCAAAATCGTTTTACTTTTTTTATTTTTTTTACAAACAGCAAAATACTACAATCCATTTAACAAAAGTTGGAGGCTATGCTTCACTTCAAATAGGTCATAAGTAGCTTTATGTAACATCTTATTCTCCGCAAAATCCTCTTAGCACTCATGAATATGCGCACGCCCCTCTGAACGCCGCCGTGGCGCTCTGTCGGGTTAGGACGACGCACGGGGTTCGCTGCACTCTTTCTATAGCGCTTGTAATAAACGAGTGTGCATATTTATGCGTATGCTAATAAAGGGTATTCGTGAAGAAGGAAACCCGCGTGCAGTGCAGTTTCCCCATTCAGCCACGCCACAGAAGATTTTCATGGCCCAGTGCTCCACACACAGAGAAGAGCAACCCACACAACCCTCAGAGACGCCAGCGTGGCTAGGCTAATAGCTAATAAACTGATGCCAGTTTTCTCTCATTCGTCACTTCCCGTGATGCAGAGGCGGTGGTCATGATTCTCTCGCTCTCTCTCACCTCAGCACAACACATGCTGGAGATCCCTCCCACCACTGCCAGCCAATCCTATTTTGCACTAAAACAATGTTTCATTGGATAAAACTAAAAGTTTGACTTTATTTTGTTGCAGCTATATTTTTAGGTTTTCTCAATTGAACATTTTTAGATTCATTTGAATGAACCTACATTTTTTCACTTGAGAAAACCTTAAAAATATATAAAATATTTAACAAACTGAAGTGAAATTTTAGGTTGATCCAATGAATTCTCCAGCAGTGAAATTCTTGCTATGCACCCTATGCAGTTTCACATCACGATTTTCTGTCCAATCAACTGAAAGAGGGTAATTCTAGGACGAAAGACTCTCCTGTCTTATTCCGTTTCGAGTTTGTCCTCCGCGTCTTCCCGTGACTCCGATGACTGCCGCCATGTTTGGCAGAGAGAATTCCTTATGAACGTGCATTTCGTAGGCCTTCGGCTGGGCTGCGTCAGCGCTGAGCGAACCCCCGCCTGCTTTCAGCAGTCCTTAAAATCCGAATGAAAAGAGGAGATCGAGTCACGACTACGCCATTCTTTAGTAAATTAGACAGAACGCTTAATTGACTCATTTACGACGTTTCCTCTTCGCTTTGGTGTCTTCACCCCCAGGCGCACAGACGCGCAAACAGATTCAGCCGTGTTTCGAAAGGAAAGCCGCAGCGAGGCAGTTATCGCGAATCGCATTCTGACGGCGGTTTCGACCCATCGCGTCATCTGACGTGGATACTGTGACCCCGTGGTACCTGCATACGGACTGGGAAAGCATTTGCCGTCCCTTTTAGCTAATCTGGCCCTCAGTACATACTGTGTAGTCGAAGGCAAGTGGAAAAAACCCCCACAAATCGATGATTTTTTCTCCAGTGAAACAAACTGAACCAAACTTTGTTTGAGACTGAAATCGTTTGAAAAGACCCCAAGGCATAATCTTTACTATATATGCTATCGTGTGTGTTGCTTATTAGAAGTAGTACCTTCATGGAAGGCCTCTTAGCCGCTGATCAATGTGGAATCAATCAGCAACCGAGCTAAGCTCAACCAGGAGCAAGGTCATCACCGTTTACCTGCTGATTTTACAAAGCAGGAGCAACTGGGTGCAGGGGGAGAGGGATGAAAATGTGGATAGAGTAGATCATCCACGGGGTCATCGGCCAGTATTCTATTTTCCGGGTGATTCTATGGAAGGCCCAAAAGACAAATGTAGACAAATGTCAATTTCAGAGCGGCGTACAGGTCTGAAGAACAGGGGACAGTTTGGAAGGAAGTTTGTACTAACAAACTTAACCGCAAAAAGTCATTTGTAGAGCGCCCTTTATCTAACATTTGAAGCACAAAGCATTAAAGAGAAAATGATAGTTATGTAGATTAATGATGATAATTATGCCACCAAGATGTAACCCCTCCACGAGTAAAAATTAAAAATCTGGTTTTTAAAAGAAACCCTATTAAAACAGTGTTAAAACAGAGATTGAATAATAAGATGAAACAAAACACACTGATTTTGTCAGTTCATTTCCTGGCTAGGGCACTTGCTGTAGCTCCCACAATTACTACAGAAAATGCCAAACTGTACAAACAGGCAGCAGTCCCTTTCCCCTAACGCCCCTCTCCCACATTCTAGCACTCTCTGATTGGTAAAACATCAAGCGGTTTTAGTACACGGTGTCCTGCACGCATTTAGCCGAATAAATTATCCGGTGATTTTAATTTAATGGAGTTTTGATGGCACGAAAGGACCATTCGAATTCCAGGCTCAAGGTTGTCCACCCTGAGTTATGAAATGTGTAAGATCTACGTCAAATAATTCCTGCAGTCTGAGAAGTAATGCCCGAGCTGAGTGCAAGCAGGAGCCCTCCTGAGGGGCTGCAGCGGAGAAAGATGGCTGATTAAGGGTTTGGGCCCTTGAACAGTGGCATATACAGGTAGATATAGGACCTGAGGAAGCTCAAGTTGATGTTCTTAAAATGTCTGCCCTGGCTGTCAGGTAAATTAAACAGTTAAGTGCTTATTTTATGCAAGCTATGCAATGTGGTCTTTCTTATTGTAATATATAATTTGCAAGCTTCAATTTAAGTGACTCGCTGAGATGGTGCTAACCAATGAAGTGGTTCTATCACAGCTGTCCTTTCTGATAGGCTGATTCACTATGAGGGCCAGGTGCTAAAGGCCAGTTTTCCAGGACCTATCCTCTCCGAGTGCTTTTACTTGCAAAGGCAAGACTGACTACAAACATCCCCTACCTGCCAAGACCAGTAAACCAAGCTTCCTTAGATCAAGGCTCTATCAGGCCTCAGGCCTCTGTCATACCGCAGCCAGAGATTTAAGTTAATGTCAGCACGCGGCCCACACACACCGGAAGTAAGACTGGGGGTCTCAAACTCCGGTCCCGGAGTGCCGCAGTCCCTGCCGGGTTTTTGTGATTTCCCTTCGACCGGCAGCCATTTCAGACCATTGAGAACAAGGCGTGCAGACTCTTTAGCCAATCAATGACTTAAATTAAGCACTTAGTTGCAGGGACAAATGAAAACGCAGCGGACACACAGTGGCCCTCCAGGATTTGAGCCTCAGGTTCCTGATGTAGATGGATGTAATGGGAGTTGTTTAAGTCAGTTTAACCAACTTAATCACATCCCTCACAGGGATTAACTTTGCTCACCATTATGTTTCGAATCTTTAGCTTTCTGTTTAAATCAGTGCTGACAGTTCACTAGTAAGAAATGAAACAAGAAAGTAAATTGGTTGAAAGATTCATAATTGGCAAGCTTACAAAGTTTTTAACTTTATTTGACTTTGCAGTAAATTGACACAGAGCTATTTTATTCCCCTTTGGGTGTTATTCAGTTTCCAAAAATCCTTTCCTGACAAATCAGTCAAAGCTATGACGCAGTGCAGTCAAAATATACACCAACGCTGGCAACAGTGCTCACTCTGAAACAAGGCCAAAAACAAAAAGAGCCAAAACTGCAATCTGGCATCTTACAATAAGCCAATGAAACACAAATAAGGCCATTTGAACTTAATTCTCCGTGCTGTTTACAACTTCAACCGTGTTTTTATTCACACAATTTCAGGAAAAAAGCCAAAAAAAAAAAGTACATCTCATTACTGCGTTGCAAAAATGTGATGTCAGCAAGTTTAGCTGATGGGGCTGAAACAATCAGCACTGTCCCCTCTCATGAGCTGCAAGACAAGACCAAGAAGGATGAAAGCACAGGCGTTTCTGTCTGAGGATTTTTCTGGAGAATTCCACGAAACACCAAAACAGTTGATCCACATCATCCTCTCCAACGGGAAACGGGCTGCAGTTCCTCTGATTACCAGCCAAAAAACCGTCTCTCGACTCCTTGTGAGAGGGTGCTGCTGTCCGTGGTGCTGAAGTCTCTGGGAAAACAGAGCCAACCTCTGACAGCAGCCAACGAGGAAAATTATTCCTCTCCTCCGAGCCCCCGCCAAGCACAGCTCCTGGCATCGCGATATCATGAAGCACTTTAACCCTTGTTTTGCCCTGAAGCTGAGTTTGTAAGATCACTGAGAAAGGGGAGTTATTTCCAATGAACACAATACCAATCCTTGGTGAGTCACCATTTTTTTGTTGCATATGATTTTAACATGGCACTTTTGTGCACGTCACATGTCACACGCTTACGTGATGTCATAGTGAGTGACTCTGCAGCAGCAGATTCGTGCACGAATGGCCGACAGTGGCCCCTTAAATCAGGCATCGCTGGTGGAGAGCACGGGCCCCGTTCTCTCCCTGCTCTGTCAGACAGCCCTGGGTGTGTGGGCTGCTGAGGAGAAATCGATAGACAAGCCTGAGCAGCAGACCCCGGCTTGGAAAGATAATGGGAATGTGCTAATGAAGGAGCCCCAAGGCTTACCCTATAGTGCCGCTTCACCGTTCCTACAACATTCAGAGACTCACAACATCCTCGCTCCCTTTCAACATCCTGCAATCGGAAACAGAGCCATTCTGTGAACTCTGACCTTTGGCTCTGAAATACAAATGAATGAACCAATAAATAAAATTTAAGACAGTGTTACTGTTATAACTCTCCCTGAAACTGAAGATCCTCTTGATTTCTTTTATACATTATCAAGACATGAGATCAGGCTAAGAAGAGCTTTCATTCCTCCAAGCCTGGGCTTTTCTCAGTCGCGTGTGTGTGTGTGTGTGTGTGGGCACAAGTGTGTTTGTGAGTGTATCCATGAGTGTATGTGTTGTATGTGTGCATATGTGTGTGTGTGTGTGTATGCGTGTGCACGTGTATGTGTGTATATGTGTGTGTGCGTACGTGTGTGTATGTGTGTGTGTGCGTGTATATGTGCATGTGTGTGTATGTGCGTGTGTGCATTCATGCTGCGGTCTGTATGGCCTGTCTGGTCTCATTTATTCCATGGTTTAACTTGAACCACCTGGAAGTTGGGCTGCACTACATGGGCATTTCCCCTGGTTCTGTAATTGAGCTCAGATCCTTCCATCTCCAGCCAGTCCTAACGGCTGAATGACACCTGAGAATCTCAGCGCTACGGGGCGCTCCGTACTTCACGTTCCAGCCCAGCCTCCACGCGTGCCTTCACATGTCATCGTTCAATCAAGGGCTCACAGCTTCGTTGCCGGATAAGCAGCACCGACAGCTTGCACACCGTGCACATCAGACAGACCTCAGCCAGGTACGGGCGCAAACTGAAGAGACTCGAGCCATTACGGCGATTCTGACAGGCAATCCTCGGCTGCCGAAATAAACTCTGACCGTAATGAATATTCAGGGGGGAAATTCTGTTAGCAGAAACGGGATTGGCCCAGTTTGTGCTTCCTTGGAATTCTCGGCACGCTCGGCGATCCCGCACACGCTCTGGAGCGCCTTCTTCTTCCGGGGATTTTCCCAACCCCCTCCCATAAGGCCCCCTGTGTGGGTGTGCTCTCCCCCCCCCCCCCCCCCGATTAAAGCTGCCATCCTGCTCTTCCTGTCACATTCCTGCACATCCGCGATTACCAAAGAGCCAGCCGCTCCACCACCGCCCCCCCCAAGACGTGCAGCCTTCTGCTTGCTCGACTAAGCCCCGCCCACAAGGACTATCGCCGGAGCAAAACTGGCCACGCCCCCACTCAGGGAGCGAGTCTCAGCCAGCCAGGGTTTCTTCAGTTACTGCTATATTATTTTCTTTATTTGCAAGAGGTTGTTTTCAGGCCAAGTGCTGGTATTTTACCCTATCGATCCAAACATGTTCCATGGTTCGTTGTACACATTTACGGTTCATGGGAGCTCCTCACAAACGTGTAGGCCTACAGTGTGGGCACAACTCAAGGACCTACTCTTGGTCCGGCCAATACACGGTGTCACAACAGCCCGGTTTAAATTAATTCATCAATTTTGGTAACATTTAAATTACGGCGATATATCAAGTTTTTTTTTTAAATTGCGATTCATTAAGATTGAACCACTTCCTGTTCATATTATCTGATGACTGATATCATTTAATTTATCTCCCCTTTATGGGAAGCATATTGCATTACAGTGTGAAGGAATTCATATCATTTCACAATAGGTGCAGGACTTAATTAAGCCTGCATGGGGCCGGGGGGGCCGGAGGGGCCGGGGGGGGGGGGGGGGGGGGGGGGCTGGGGCGTTGGACCGCCTCCTCCAATTGTTTCAACAGAATATCAATGAGAAAATCCAGGGGCGAACATACACAGGAACAGCAGAATCTGAGCGCAATACAGAGACACAATAACTCCACTAATCCTGAAGGAGCCAAAAAGAAACGCCTGCATCACGGATTACCAGGTCACAAGGAAATGAATAATTTTTATTCATTAATTTTTGCGCTGCATGATACTTTTTACAGCTAAAAGCTAATTTCCAATACCTGCCCTACCCATCATAATATATAAAATATACACTGTACATTAGTAAGAGATTATTACTGTAAAAAGTGCAGTAAAAAAAAGTACTGAGAATAGATATTATGACTGATGTTGAGAGAAGTACGCACTTGACTCCACAGTAATTTTTAATGTTTAGAGGGCTTTTTTAGAAAACGCTGATCGACCAAATTTGGATACAGATACAGTATAATAACAGGAGTTATGAGCTTATTTTATCATGACTCAATGGCAGGGAAACCACCAGTGACAACATTCCATACCTTATACTGTAGTCCCTTTAAGAGTGGCCATTTTTATTCAGAAATCTGCCCTTCCTGGTCGGCTGCCCAACCGTTCTGAATGAGAACTGTATATGACTCAAGTTTCACCTGATTGGCCAGATCCGATGATGTCACAATGTGGCATGCCAAAAGATGAGAGATTCTCACTTCCTTGTACTCCCAGCCGTCACCCTGCAATCTTCCCCCTTCTGTCCATCAAAAGCTTAATTAAATGAATGAGGAAGGACTCATCTGCACTGGTGACCCGCAGAGGTGCTGCAGCACAGGATCCCAGGGGTGGGTTCCAGGAAGTCCATAACGCTCGCGAGCAAACGGACGCGGCTGTTACCACGGTACCCAGATGCACGGGGAAGAGTGCGGCCTGATTGGTGTAAATGGATATCATTACATAACCCTTTTTCTCCCTGAAAATCATATTCAGGACTGGCGGAGAGGGCCACAGCATTGTTATTGTTATTCCCTGGCAGAAGGAATTGCTCATGTTATTCATTAGAAAGAGCACAGGCTGAATCCATCCACACAAAGGACGCAGGAGGAATTATTCAGACACCTGATGCTTTTATGTAGTTACCTGTATAGGCAGCCTCTCCTTTACAGTGTGTAGTATGCAAACATCATCATCTACTATACCTGTAACATGCTGTGTGGCTTCCCAATCAGTCGGATTGATATCAGCAAAGCTTGTACAGCTACATTGTACTTCCTTCAAAAATAAATTTAACTAAAATGATTTTTAGTTTAGTAACTACAGTGCCGTGAAGACGTATTTGCCGCCTTCCTGGTTTTCCTGTCATTGCATGTTTGTTCCACAGAATGGTTGAAAAATCTTTCGACAAAATATAATTTTAGAAGGGCAACTGAGTAAACACAAAACACATTTTTTAAAATTATTTCATTTGTTTACTGGAAAAAGTTATCAAACACCCATATCACAGTAAAAAAAGAAGTATGCTTACCCAGGTTCACTTTGTCTAATATCACATTGTCTGAAAATCTGACTAATATGCAATAATAGAGAAAATCAGGAAGGGGGTCAATACTTTTTCACAGCACTGTATATATGCACAATAACTTTAAATTGAGTTTTTAAAGTTGCCTGATCTTGCTTTCTGCCTAGTAACAGTTTTACTAACATTTGCCAGGGCTGACAGTTGGCATTTCTGGGATTCACTGTAAATGTTACAGTGTCAGAACACATTGCTAGTACACCAATGATCAGAACTGAGTGCGTGGCAGAAGTTAGCTTAGCTTAGCATAGCATAGCAACAAAGGTACTGGTCACCCAGGGAGAGTGGAGTAACTCCGGGCAAGCGGGGTAACTCGGTGAGAGCGGGGTAACTCAGGGCAAGCGGGGTAACTCGGTGAGAGCGGAATAACTCAGTGAAGGTGGGGTAACTTGGTGAGAGTGGGCTAAGTGAGGTAACTCAGGGAGAGCGGGGTAACTCAGGGCAAGCGGGGTAACTCGTGAGAGCGGAGTAACTCAGTGAAGGTGGGGTAACTTGGTGAGAGTGGGCTAAGTGGGGTACCTCAGTGAGAGTAGGGTAGCTCAGTGAAAGTGGGGGTAACTCAGTGAGAGCGGGGTAACTCACACTAATAATCTACTGACACCACAGCACCACTCCTCCCTGAAATCTGTGCACATGTGTCTGTGCATATTTAGACTAGGAAGTACACTCTCAGGTTCTGTTAACAGCCAAATGATTCAGAGATTGGCCACAAGCCCACTAAGCTGGTTGAGGTTCCTGATCCGGCGGTAGACGGCAAAGGCTTATTTATAACATGTTTATAACGTGTTGATAAAGCGTTGGCCGAATCTCATGTAAAACAGCCAGTTCTGTGCCTTCTTTGTCAAAGGCAGCGCTGTCAATGTTGCATAAGTGCGTCTTGAAACCAGAACTTTTGTGGGGGGGGGAGTGGGATTCACGCACAGAGCGCCCCCTACCCTTGGAAAAGCGATTCACTGCAGAGCGAGTATTTGAATCACACCCTCTGCAGTCAGATAGTAAAAGAGCTCATTTTGGATTCCGCCCACATACAACAGTCCGAAAAAAAACCACAGCAGTGGGTGCCACAAGCCACCACAGCCAATAGGAAAGAAGGGCCAGGCAGGAAAAATAATTCTGCCACTGCCAATCACAGAACGCAGACTGATTTCCACAGACATCAAAGCCTTCTTCCTGTTTAATTTCTACAGGTGCCCAGGTGAATTCATTATCGAGACATTATTACTTTTCAGCAATATGAGTGAAGTAATAAATGCCTTCTCTTTTCTTTTCTAAGCCAACATCTTGTGGGGAAGGATGTATTATCTAATACTGGTCTGTGTTATTAGTGGTGCTGTACAGTAAGCAGCCTGTTTCTTCCCCCGGTTCGGTTTTGATGCCTGATATGGGCGAGCCTGCAGGAGCAAGCTTCGGTCCCCGCGGGGTTAACACCGTAAGCTCCTCGGCCCGCATAACGAACGGCCGAAACAAACCCCATGCCGTTGCCATGGATCACTCCTGCTACTCTAATTATCTTAATGCCCGAATAACAAGGGAAAAAAACCAGGCCGGCGAGAGACGGCCTCGGCTTCGCTAAGCCACAGACGAGGAGACACACACGCGCGCGGCTGACCGATGCGTTATTATAAAATCGCATTCGTACAGCACGTCTCGTGCAGCATTAGGGCCCTGCGCTGTGGGTGTATTTGCAGAGCTCTGGAGCAGCGGGTCACCTTCATAATCACACACTCCGGCAGGCCCCCGTCAGGTTCGCCGTGGGCCGTGTGTAATGGCCGTGTGCATTAGCCCGTGCCGACTTAAAGGGGCTGAAAGCAACGCTGTGGCACGCTGCGAGACACGACAGCGAGAGCGTCGAAACCTGAGGCGCGCGTTCACTTCTCCCGAGATGGTCAAACGTCGGACACATTCCGAGCTGCTCGGTCTGTTCCAAATAGGGGAACTGCATCGCCACGGCCGCCACAGAGTTCTTCCGTACACGCGCACGAGAAGTCCAAAAGGCGCATGTCAAAGGAAAGCCCGCGGATGCTTGACAGAAAGCCACGGGCGACAAGTCAACTTTGTGCATTTATTTCGGTTCCGCACTGCCTTTTGCAGGAAATGATGTCACAATGGCAGTCGTCTGTCAGGAATTCCCCTCCCCAGAAAAATCCACAGGTCTAGACTGGAGAGCACGTAAAACGTCCAGCTCCTGTGTGACGGTACCGAGGCTAGATCATGGGGTCAGAACAAACTGGAAATGTGGGCTATTGAGCGCAGATAACGGCAAAAACCACTAAAAACAGACAGTCCTGTTAGTTAGGCAGAACTCATAGGTTTGGCTCAAAACACTAACTGGGGCATGTGCATGCTTCTCTTTTTGTGTTTTATCTGTAGTCTTGTAGGTTCATACATATGCAGTGGGTTTCCTCTTGGCCGGTACACCCACACTAAAGCGATATTAATCTCAATGGGACTTCCCTGCTGAAAGGATAAAACATAACGTATAACAGACTGTGTGCAATGCACTGCTGCTCTTTGTAAATGTGCTTTAGACTTACAGATTTGGAAACCTCAGTGGACCGACTCTGGCCACGACACCTCGGTGAGTCGGGCTGTGAAACTGCTCCTTTGACAGGCCCTCGGGTCCTCAGGACCACGCCCGGATCACCTCCCCCACGCTCGCAACCAGGGACACGGGGAAAGAAATACACCTGGATCGAAAAGGGAAATGTCCCAGAGACCCCGCGTGGTGGGATTCATCCAATCATGTGCAGTCAGAAGTCCAAAGGTCAGTGGAGACCATGCTATCGTCTCTGGGACATAGTGTTATCGTCTTTGGGCATGGTGTTATCGTCTCTGGGAATAGCGCTATTGTCTTTGGACATTTCACTATCATCTTCAGGCACAGCGTAATCATCTCTGGGCATAGTGTTATCGTCTTTGGCCATAGCGTAATCGTCTCTGGGCATAGTGTTATCGTCTCTGGGCATAGTGTTATCGTCTCTGGGCATAGTGTTATCGTCTCTGGGAATAGTGCTGTGGTCGCTGGGAATAGCGCTATACTCTTCAGACATAGTGTTATCAACTCCAAGCATAGTGTTATCATCTCTGGGCATAGCGCTATTGTCTTTGGGCATAGTGCTATCATATCTGGCCATAGTGCTATCATTTCTGGGCATAGCATAGCTACATCGTCTCTAGGCATAGTGTTATCCATGGCAGGGCACACATACCATTCAGCACTTACACATTCATACCAACGGGTAATTTCTCCAATTAGCTGCTGCATGTCTTTGGATTGTGGGAGGAAACCGGAGTACCGGGCAGAAGCCCACACAGACATGGGGAGAACATGCAAACTCCACACAAGAACACACACAATCATTTAAAAGAAACTATTCCCTTAAAGCATGGTCATGAGCATGGCCAAGTTTTTTAAACACTGCATTGTTTTAAGAACAAATTCACACGCAAAGCTGCACAGAAACACAGTGGGTCCCCAGACTCGTGCTGCCAGCTTAATAAAGGAAGGAAAGATTAAATATTTTGTAGTGCAAATGAAAGCTGTCACATTTTTCCTTCATAAGTTAACATCTGTGCTCATCAACATTTTCTATGAACGTGGAAACTTAATTGCAGTTTGCATTTGTGCTCTCATGTCTGGATTCTCAACAGGAGGTCTGTGGACCCCCTAGGGGTCTTTGAAGGTCCCAATGGGGATCCCTGGCCAGACTTGGTATGCAATAACTATATATAGCCCAGATTTGGGCATTTCATAATATAAAACCTTTTTTAAAAATATAACCCTTTTTAAATTTGCTCTAATGTAAAACAGGGCAGCATTAGTATCAGTAATCAACATCACCACTGATATAGACCCAGAAATTCTATATCGTACACCCCTCTATATCGTTTACATATAATCCAATATTAATCGTCAATATTTAAAATGTTCAGTTCAAGGACATTCAAATGTGTCCCTTTTTACAATATCTCTACAGCATATAGTGTGATGTTCATAAGCCATAAATACATGAAAATCACTGGCTATGTAATCTATGTGGATTGTGCAGTGTGTGAGTGTGTGTGGTGGGGGTGGGGGTGTTGGGAATAAACTCAAATTTTTCTAATAAAAGTTAGCTAGAGGTGCTTGGCCTGCCAAAAAGCTCCTGATATCCACCATATCATTTTCATGAGCTTTGTCTGGGCACACAGACATATCCCAGATCAATATTCAGCACATCAATAGCCAGTAGGGTCTCAGATTCACACTACTGATAACCTCACAGAACCATGCTTCTTTCAATGCTAGACGGGATTTATTTGACTGGTCAAATCTATGACAGAAAAAAAACAAAACACCTCAGACGTCTTGAAAGATGTCTCAAACACAGCCGCACATTCTCAACACGTACCCCCCCAACACAGTCCTACCTAACACAGACATCCCAAATAATTATCATCCCACGTCTGTGCGTCGCCTACCCTCTAAAAGCACTCTTCATCCTGGGAAGGCACGGGTGTGCAAGCGGCCTCGAGATTCTGCTTTTGAGAAGACATCCCGAGGTTTATCCGCGAACCCGCGAAATGAATTTTCGGTGGTGAGAACACAGTTTTGCTGGTGTTCCTTCAGAGCGTTGTCACAGTAACAGGAAAATGGGTGTCGCCCGTCTTCAGACAGAAGCGCAGAAGTGTCGTCATTAAACGACATTAAACCAGCAGAACGTGTAGCATTTACATCAGGGAACATCCATGTCACACCCAATGCCTGGCTGGCTGCAATTAGCAGAGCCCTGACATAGTTCTCTATCGAATCAGATCAGACTTTAACGTCAGTGCTAAAACAGGGCATCAGTATTCAACATCACCACTGATATTGGCCCAGAAATTCTATAATTCTCTCACTTCTATGGTGTTCTATCATCCAACAGTATAGGCTGCAGTGTAGTTGAGTGGTTAGGGAACTGGCCTTGTATTTAAAAAAAAAAAAAGCCTTGCAACACCCAGATTGTAGGTTTGATTCTCAGATGAGGCTCGGACGTTGAATTACAGTAAATATTCATAAATATACAGCTGTACAAATGGCCTGTTTGCAAAGAATGTAAACCGTCTAAATATAAATGCCTAATAGAAAAAATTATTTAAAAAAAACATTTTTTTTTAAACTCTTCATGGCAGAACAGAGCAGGCAAAGCTTCAGCATCATAAATCCAGCCCACTTCTGTCAGAGGAAAGTAACAAAATATTAACTAAACAAAACTTTTAAAAAAAAGAACATTTTAAAAAAACAAAAATACTTCCTTATATTTGCTGAGAATGAGACCTAAGCCCATAAATATTTATCGCCACCGATCTGGAGGCGAGCAGTGGGTGTGAACAAACATGGTTTGCTTGCACACAACTTACTAAACTCAGGCAGACCATAAAAGTGTGCAGAGATGATTTCGCACAAACATGTTGACATATAATGAGATCATTTACAGGGGAAAGCTCATCTGCTGCATGTTTTCGGGGTTATGAAAGGCTCTTTAAAAATTATCCAAATCTTTTTTTTTTTAAATAAAGGCGTTGGGTGAACTGCAAAGCTGACAAGCTCTGGTTTGTCCTCTTTTGTAGAACATCCATTCTTGCTTACGACGCAGAAGGTATTGATCGCTTGTTATCCTCTCTGGAGCATGTGTGGATCAAAGAGATGACGTAACGACAACCGCCAGGCGGGTTGGGTGGGAGTTCTTTATCGATAGCTGCTCTCGGTCGCTTTCCGTTCGTTTAGTGAGGGAAAGAGGGCAGGAGTGCTTTATCGATAGCTGCTCTCGGTCGCTTTCCGTGCGTTTAGTGAGGGAAAGAGGGCAGGAGTTCTTTATCGATAGCTGCTCTCGGTCGCTTTCCGTGCGTTTAGTGAGGGAAAGAGGGCAGGAGTGCTTTATCGATAGCTGCTCTCGGTCGCTTTCCGTGCGTTTAGTGAGGGAAAGAGGGCAGGAGTTCTTTATCGATAGCTGCTCTCGGTCGCTTTCCGTGCGTTTAGTGAGGGAAAGAGGGCAGGAGTTCTTTATCGATAGCTGCTCTCGGTCGCTTTCCGTACGTTTAGTGAGGGAAAGAGGGCAGGAGTGATTTATCGATAGCTGCTCTCGGTCGCTTTCCGTACGTTTAGTGAGGGAAAGAGGGCAGGAGTTCTTTATCGATAGCTGCTCTCGGTCGCTTTCCGTGCGTTTAGTGAGGGAAAGAGGGCAGGAGTTCTTTATCGATAGCTGCTCTCGGTCGCTTTCCGTGCGTTTAGTGAGGGAAAGAGGGCAGGAGTGCTTTATCGATAGCTGCTCTCGGTCGCTTTCCGTGCGTTTAGTGAGGGAAAGAGGGCAGGAGTTCTTTATCGATAGCTGCTCTCGTCGCTTTCCGTGCGTTTAGTGAGGGAAAGAGGGCAGGAGTTCTTTATCGATAGCTGCTCTCGGTCGCTTTCCGTGCGTTTAGTGAGGGAAAGAGGGCAGGAGTGCTTTATCGATAGCTGCTCTCGGTCGCTTTCCGTGCGTTTAGTGAGGGAAGAGGGCAGGAGTTCTTTATCGATAGCTGCTCTCGGTCGCTTTCCGTGCGTTTACTGAGGGAAAGAGGGCAGGAGTTCTTTATCGATAGCTGCTCTCGGTCGCTTTCCGTGCGTTTAGTGAGGGAAAGAGGGCAGGAGTTCTTTATCGATAGCTGCTCTCGGTCGCTTTCCGTGCGTTTAGTGAGGGAAAGAGGGTGGGAGTTCTTTATCGATAGCTGCTCTCGGTCGCTTTCCGTGCGTTTAGTGAGGGAAAGAGGGTGGGAGTTCTTTATCGATAGCTGCTCTCGGTCGCTTTCCGTGCGTTTAGTGAGGGAAAGAGGGTGGGAGTTCTTTATCGATAGCTGCTCTCGGTCGCTTTCCGTGCGTTTAGTGAGGGAAAGAGGGCAGGAGTGCTTTATCGATAGCTGCTATCTGTGCGTTCAGTGAATGAATGAATGAATGAATGAATCACTGCATTTATATTCACCCTCTTCCCCACGCTGCCGGCGGGGCTCTTGCCCCAACCCTCGAGAGTGCTTAGAGGATCGTCTGGTCTCCCCCACCTCTGCGGTCCAGCCCCTCCTTCGTCATTGCCTCCACCCTGCCCACATCTGCTGCCACCTGCTGTTCCTCATCACCGCCACCCGGCCCCACCCATCATCTGAGCCACATCACATATCATATCTTGTGCATAAACTGGCTGACATGCTGGTCACCAGTCGGCACCCTGAGCCGACCAGAGGAGGATGGGTTTCCCCCTTGAGCCTGGTTCCTTCCAAGGTTTCTCCCCATCTGCCACAGGGAATTTTTCCTTGCCACTGTTGCCTTAGGCTTGCTCCTGTGGGGGTTTAGGCTAGGGTTGTCTGTAAAGCGTATTGTGACAACTGTTGTAAAATACGCTATACAAATAAAATTTGATTGATTGATTGATATAGCACTTTTACAGACCCTCAAAGTGCTTTAGAGTGACGAGGGGGAACACACCTCACCCACCACCAATGGGTAACACCCACCTGTGTGATGCACAGCAGCCATTTTGTGCCAGAACGCTCACCGCACATTAGCTATGGTGGAGAGGGACGGAGAAATACGACTCTGTTTTTTATCGATAGTCGCTTTCGGCGTGTTCTGTGTCTCGATGCAACTGCAAACCCAGTGTGATGTTTTGTGGCCAACCCTTTAAAATACCCATGAGGCTCTAGCAGCCTGGAACAAGCCTAATTCGCTTGGGAAAATACTTTGACCCCTGAACCCTGACACCACACACACGCACACACACACACGCACGGCACGCACACATACATTCATATACACACAGCTTGTGATTTTAAATTATGCAACTTAGCAAAAACGAAATATGCTTGAACCAGACCCCTCGTGGAGAGGGGCATTTATTTTGTTTATTTTAGGTCACTCGTCAGATGACTGGGTAGATACCACAGTGACTCACAGTCATGACATCATCAGCCATACCCACACACAAGAACTTTATAGTTCATTTTTCAAGCAGCTGTCCTCGTTCAGGGTAACTTAGATCATTTTTCTTTTGTTTATACGATTACCAGTTCAACAAATGGAGCACTGCAGCTAATTATGCAAATGTATGCATGTTTATTCATTTTTATGTCATCTGTGTTTTTGAAAAGATATATTTGACACTGAAATAGCCTATACACTCTCCCAGTGCAGTCAACAGTGAGTCAGTGATTATTTTACATTCTGCAGCCCACACAGTACTACATAGCTAATGACTATTTTACACCCTACAGGGCACACACAGTACTACAGGAGAGGCTGTGACTATTTTACACCCTACAAACCACAAAATGTACTACAGGAGAGCTAGTGACTATTTTATACCCTACAAGCCACAAACAGTACTACAGGAGAGCCCGTGACTATTTTACACCCTACAGGGCACGCACAGTACTACTGGAGAGGCAGTGACTATTTGACACCCTACAGGGCACGCACAGTACTACAGGAGAGTCAATTACTATTTTACACCCTACAAACCACAAAAAGTACTACAGGAGAGCCAGTGACTATTTTATACCCTACAAGCCACAAACAGTACTACAGGAGAGCCCGTGACTATTTTACACCCTACAGGGCACACACAGTACTACAGGAGAGTCAATTACTATTTTACACCCTACAAACCACAAAAAGTACTACAGGAGAGCTAGTGACTATTTTATACCCTACAAGCCACAAACAGTACTACAGGAGAGCCCGTGACTATTTTACACCCTACAGGGCACGCACAGTACTACAGGAGAGCCAATTACTATTTTACACCCTACAAGCCACAAACAGCACTACAGGAGAGCCCGTGACTATTTTACACCCGACAGGGCACGCACAGTACTACAGGAGAGGCAGTGACTATCTTGGTGAGTCAAAAGTGGAACTTTTTGGATGACACGGGTCCCATTGTGGTGTAAAGAAAATACAGCATTTCATAGTGAGAACATCATACCAACAGTCAAATGTGGTGGAGGCGTGATGGTGTGGTGATGCTTTGCTGCCTTGGGACCTGGACAACTTGCCATTGTTGAAAGAACCCAGGAGAATGAATATTAATGAGAATGAACGGTCATCTGTCCATGAGCTGAAGCTGGAGCGTAATTAAGTCATGCAGCAAGATAATGATCCAAAACACAAATCTAAGTCTGCGGTCTGAATGGCTGAAAAAAACTAAATTAAAGTTTTGGAGTGGCCTAGTCAAAGTCCTGACTTGAACCCAATAGAGATGCTGTGGCAGGACCTGAAATAGGCAATTCATGCTCGAAATTTTCAATTCATCCACCAATTTGCCTGAATTAAAGTAGTTCTGTAAAGAAGAGTGGGATTAAACTCCTCCACAGCGATGTGAAATTATAAGTAGTGCTTGGAAACAGTTATCGCCGCCAAAGGTGGTGAAACCAGTTTTTAAGTTTAGGGGGGCAATTACTTTTTCACATGAGTGATATGGGTGTTTGATAACATCTGTTCATTAAATAAATGAAATACAAATGTTAAACGTGTTTTTGTGTTTACTCAGGTTTCCTTTGTCTAATATTACATTATAGTACACTAAACTAATACGACACTAAAGATCTTGAACCAATCAGTGTGACAATTATACAATAATAGAGGATAACAGGAAGGGGCAAATACGTTTTCACAGCACTGTACTGTATGTTGATTTTGGGAACAGTACACATTACAATAACTGCATTTAAAAAGGCAGTTGCATTTCAAAACAAACATTACATCTTTATTGCTTGCCTATAAAGTTCTAGCACGCTTACAGTTCAGCAATGCTTGAGAGAGAAAATCATTTGCAGTAAGAGGCCGTTTATAGATACTGACTGGTATAGTCTTTCTTATATAATATACCACGTGTGAGCTCACTATTATATTGCTTTTGTTCAAAGGCACAGCCATATTAAAAAGCCACAGTTAATAAAGGCGTCTTGCAATATATTCTGTATATGGTGCTAGACTTTCGTGATGATCCCAGCAACCCCCCCCCCCCCCCCCAGTCCACATCCAGAATGAAGAGCAGAACTTAAACCCGCGGTGGCAGCAATGTCAGGGGTCAAAAAGACGAAAATGCATTTGCCGCAGATATTAAACCAGCCTTCCGCGCGGCAGACCCTGTGCGCCAGAGCAATGCTCACACAGGTGGGAGAGCAAATTAGTACATTTCCAGCGCTATAAAAAGAAAGTGACTCATCCTTGCGAGGTACCTACTATATTTAATTACTGAGATTGCCAGAGAAAAAGCATAAAGGGTTCACGCATTATCACCCTATGCTATTTCTGAACTTAACAAAGTGATCCAAGAATGTAGCTACTTACAGGCAGTGTAAAGGGGGAGCTGGTTGGAGGGGGGGGGGGCGCGGGGGGCGGTGGAGGGATCGAAATAGCAACAGCAACAGTGCATGTGTATAAAAGGAAAACGTGTGAACCAGCACAACACGTGAACAGGCCGCTGTGTGCAGTTGGAAGGCGTTGCTGTGCTGGTGCAGATTCCCTTGGAGGTTTAGTTGGCAGGCATATCCACTGGCCTACTATAGCCAGAGGACAGACGTTCAGTACATGATGTATTTACTGGCGGACCCGATAGACCTGAGGCCAACTAGAGATACTGTCACTGCAAACGGAGCCCAATCAGACGGACCTGTTTTCCAAAACAGACGGAATAGCACACTGTAATATCCAAATGCCCCACTGAGACGAATAAAGTTTATTGGATTGAATTGAATAAAATAAGCGATTTCATCAAAGCTTTTTTTTAAAGGGTGAGCCACAGCAGAGTGGGCGCCAGGCTGAAGGAAACACCGACTCTCCTGAAAACGAGCTCCCGTACGACACAACCACGAGCGGCCGAAGAAGCGCTACCCCGCGAGCTGTAGGAAAACAACAGAAACGAAAAACCGTTGGGGAAAATAAATAAATAAATACAAATCTAGGTAACTTTCAGCGAAGTCACAAAGCAAAAAACAAACCAGATGGCTGAGTGTTCTCTACTGTCGGCTGCCAGGAATATGGTGTGACACTCGGAGACGAACGTATGTGTCGGTGTGCACACACTGGGAAGTTTTTCCAACATGCTTCCCACCAGCATAGCTGTGAGTCATCTCCCCCGCCCACACGCGCAAGAGCCGGCTGCCAATCAGAGGCTGCGGCGAACAGCCGCCAGCGAAGAACACCGTTTCCCATCATTCCCCTTTCTCCCGCCGGCCACCTGCCACCACACCTGGCTGAAATACCTGGATACTCTTTAGGGACTGGTGGTGCAGTGGGTAGCAACTCTCGCCCGCCTCACATCAAGAAGGTTCCCGGGTTCGAATCCGGCCAGGGCCTTCCTGAGTGGAGTTTGCATGTCGTGCAGACCTGTCCGCATGGGCTTCCTCCCACAGTCCAAAGACATGCAGGTAGGCTAACTGGAGGCTCCAAACTGCCCAGGTGTGAATGGTATGTGTACCCTATGATATATTGGCGGCCCCTGTCCAGAGCACAATTCCTGCCTCTCGCCCAATGCATGCTGGGATAGGCTCCGGCTTTTAATGCTTAAACACCATTTGCAAAACCCATAAACTACAGAATATGGCCCCTGCATCGTGTTTCCTAATAAACTAAACAGCGAAGACTGAAACACTACAAACTGCTAATGCAACAGGTGGCTACCAGTGTACAACCTTATCATGCTCCTGACAAAATGACAGCATCACCCGTGTCATCTCTAGGCAGATCTGTGAGCAGTGTAAAGCAAAATGGAGGTCTGCTCTAGGCTCAATCCTTACAGTGCAGCCACTCCTCACTCCACTGTTTGCCCCTGGTGCTTATCAGAAAGGGCTACAGTCGAGTAATCAGCACACAGGTAATTAAAAAGTGAGGCAAAGGGCTTCAACAACCATGTTTATCTCTGAGTTTTAATTAATTTGTAGACTAAGGTCTCCCCACTTATCACACTCTCTGGCCCATTTTTTTCCTCAGCAAGATGACTTGTTATCTTTTATGTTTAATTCCCCAAATTTAACTATTCCAATATATATATATATTTTTTTTTTGCTTTTTAAAACTTCTAATACTGACATCATCCAGCTTATCCTTGAAATATACCTTTAAGAAAAATACTAAATACACACTGAATACAGGTGGTAAAACTTTGTGGTAAACATCTTTGCTGAGAGAGAGAGAGAGAGAGAGAGAGGGCTGAGGGGAAGAAAGAGAAGGACTTGGAACTGTTCTCCTCTGTTTGGTTCTTCAGGGAAACATGTCAGAAATGGTGAGGACACAGGAAACAGTAACACACAGGAAGTGGTGAGGACACAGGAAACAGTAACACACAGGAAGTGGTGAGGACACAGGAAACATTAACAGACAGGAAGTGGTGAGGTCACAGGAAATAACATAACATAACATACTGTAACATAATTATGAGAACAGGCCATTCAGCCCAACAATGGTAGCACTGGAAATGGTGAGGACACAGGAAATGGTAACACTGGAAAAGGTGAAGACATAGGAAACAGTAACACACAGGAAAAGGTGAAGAAAAAGGAAACAGGAACACAAAGGAAATGGAATTTGTGCTGCCCTCTTCTCCACGCCTCACAGTTATGTGAGACCGTAGAGCTTTGAACATTCCCATCATGTTCGCCACATTTTCAATCAAATAATAGGGACAAGGATGAGCTTTACATGGGATTTCCTCCCACTAATCTCACAGACACAACCTTTCCTCAAAGCAAACAAGGTGCACATAATTCAAATATCCTGTGGACAGCCTCGACTTGCACAGCAACGGGTTACCTGGGCACACAGGAAATAATATACTGGATGATAATGCTTTATGACAACTCAACTGTTGACATTTAGCATTTGATATTAATGCAGGGAACTAACTGTTCCAAGCGTCCTTCATTGCAGGTAGTAAATATTCTCCTTTGATTTATGAAAATGAATCCAATTGAGAGGGATTATGAAACATATGATCTGAATAATATATTCTAGTCCACAACAAATGTTTTAATGGAGATTTAAAAGGCTACCTGTGTGATACAGGCTACCGTATATTTTTTTCTCACTGCAGGATGATATAGGTGGTTGCCTAGGGTGCCATCTATTTGGGGGACGGCAACCATCTTGGGGGTTGGGGGGGGGCAAAGAAAAAAAATATAGAAATGGAATGCGTTATGACTGTAATAGTGTGTAATATTTTCCCCTTGTCTAGAATTGCTACCCTCTACCCCTCATACCCAACCACCCCCCAATCCAATCCTGCCCAGAGCAGCACAAGGCCTAGAGCCAGCCCTGACATACAGGCAAACAAATCACCCCTAAAAGCACCAACACACTAAACCAGTATTAACAGACACACACTCTCCAAAACTAACACAAATATGCTCAAACCCCCAATAACACACTACACAATCAATGCAAGTAACTAACAAGCAATAAAACACTAATCAAGCATTAGTGTACTAAAATGGCATCAAATACCGAAAACATGCAATACAATAAAAAGCAGAACACACAAAACCAACACTGACTCCCAAATCAAACCGAAACGAGCACCATAATACTCCTCATCCGCACCCCTCGTGCTAACGCTAGCACGCCAGACGCAGTCGCAGTTTCACGTGCAGGATATCGCAGGTGGCGCAGCGCTGCGCAGCGCAGCGCCCCTGGCCCTCCTAACCTGAGCGACGGGCCTCGAACGGCAGCCAGACGTCACATGACGCAGGCGCGGTGACCACGGCTACCCAACCTTCCGTGCCAACGTGAAATATCACCGCGCGAGGCAGAGACAGCCGAGTTTGCGGTGTTCTACCACCATTTCTCTCTAAAACCGCAGTGGGGAAATGATATGCAGGGAATGGAAAAGTAACCGAAGCACCAAAGCACATTACATTACAGACATTACGTTGCAGGCAGGGCACGGCAGATAACCAGCTCTTCTGCCAGATCCATCCGGACGCCACATGCTCATCTGTGTAATAAAGAGGTTGGGATGGATTCTCAAAAAAAGGCACCGGTGAGTTAGAAATGATCTTTAAGGGTTTTGAACCAATTCATCCTGATGAATAGCCTCGCTAATTTTAGACGTGCGCTGACCAGCTGAGGATTCCTTTTTTTCCCCCGAACAGCACTAATCATTTAGCCTGTCATCATTAAATACATTTTAATAGCGGTAAGGTTCCTTAAATAATTATGATCATACCAAATATTTGAGGTCAGTTTTTAAATGAATACCACTTTCGTTCCCTATTAAACTAAAGCCATTTAATGTAAAGCAAACAAACCAAAAGCAGCCATAATAAAGGAACCCAAGTTAATATGACTGAGCTGGGAATGAAGTAGTGAGATTGGCACGCGCTTGTTAGACCTAATCATGTGAAAACAACTAAAAACAGATTCAGGGTTATTATCAGATAAAGATACGCTCTCCAGCTCCAGTGTTTGAACAGCTGTGTACTGACTGCCCCTGGATAGAGACAGAAGTGCGTTCACGTGATTTGAGGGGGGGGCTGGAGAAATCTCTCTCAGCTTGAGCATCCAGACCCAAGAGTAAAATGGCAGGTTACTCATTCTTTTGTTATGTGGCTTGAGCACCTCTCAAACCCTTTTCCTGAAAAATAAGGCTAAGTGCTACAAACAACAGTGCAACATACACTCCCGCTTCTGATGAAAACCCAGCGACCTCTGCAACATTCACAATATACAGCTTCCGTCAACACACACTGGCACAGCCACACACACATGCACACACACACACACACACACACACACACGGCCACACACACACACACACACATACACACACCCACACACACACACACACCACAACATCACACACACGCCCGCACACATGCACACACACACTCACACAACCAACACACACACACACGCACGCACATACTCACACACACACATTTTGCCCATGTAAAATGTCAAATTAACTACAAAAAAAAAAAAAAGCCTTTCATGATGATAGTCACAATTCAATTTGTCCCTACTGTAGTGTGACACTGAAGCAGAGTCCACAGAGGCAATGTATATCAAAGCTTTTCAATTCCCGTATCCGTGGAAAACACTGCGCATGAGGGGAAGCACTTTCAGACATGCAAAACTAATGACCTGTGATATGAAGTCATGCCATCAGGAGGCTATGTGAGTGCATTAAACCAGGCGGGCCGCTCAGAGCTGACTCTGCGGTTCTGGTGGAGTGGGGTCATCGCCCCCAGGGGGGAATGAGAACCTCAAATCATCACATCACAGAGTGACGGACAGCTCACAGCTCACAGCTCACACCACCTCGGCTCAAAATAAAACTCTACGCAAGTCTGGAAAAAAAAAAAACACCCACCATCTGCTTGTCCTACCTAAGAATGAAAAATACAGAATCTATGAATTTAGTGACTTACACAACTTTTTACATAGTACTTACATTGCATCCATTTATACAGCTGGATATATACTGAAGCAATGCAGGTTAAGTACCTTGCTCAAGGGCACAACGGCTTTTGTACACAATATTTTTGCATTGTATGCAGTTTGTATGCAATGGCAAAACTGACAACAATTATAATTCCTCCTGAGAATTTTAAAGTAAACAATGGAAATTATCAAGGTTTCTCCTAGTTAACACATTTCTGGGGCTAAAATGACTATGGATTTTGTTCACTGGATTCTTTCCGTGACAAGCATACCAACTTCATTGTGACGAGCCTGTGTGGATTTACAAAAGGTGAGGACCACCAAGCATGTTTACACCACATATACAATAGGAGCCACTAAACACTGATCATAAATAGGAGTAAAACGAACTGGAGTTGACACTTCAAACGACATCATGTGACCATGTTCATTGAAGATT